>NW_016804262.1:3814993-3868649 GCF_001698545.2 Rhinopithecus bieti
AACTTCAGCAAAGTCTCAGGATACAAAATCAATGTGCAAAAATCACAAACATTCCTACACACCAATAACAGAGATCCAAATCATGAGTGAACTCCCATTCACAATTGCTTCAAATAGAATAAAATACCTAAGAATCCAACTTACAAGGGATGTGAAGGACCTCTTCAAGGAGAACTACAAAACACTGCTCGATGAGATAAAAGAGGACACAAACAAATGAAAAAACATTCCATGCTCATGGAAAGGAAGAATCTCTATTGTGAAAATGGCCATACTGCCCAAGGTAATTTATAGATTCATACTGCCCAAGGTAAGGTAATTTTTAGATTCAATGCCATTTCCATTAATCTACCAATGACTTTCTTCACAGAATTGGAAAAAACTACTTTAAAGTTCATATGGAACCCAAAAAAGCCCTCATTGCTAAGACAATCCTAAGCAAAAAGAACAAAGCTGGAGGCATCATGCTACCTGACATCAAACTATACTACAAGACTACAGTAACCAAAACAGAATGGTACTGGTACCAAAACAAACATATAGACCAACGGAACAGAACGGAGGCCTCAGAAACGACACCACACATCTACAACCATCTGATCTTTGACAAACCTGACAAAAACAAGAAATGGGAAAAGGATTCCCTATTTAATAAATGGTGCTGGGAAAACTCGCTAGCCATGTGTAGAAACCTGAAACTGGATCCCTTCCTTACACCTTGTATAAAAATTAATTCAAGATAGATTAAAGACTTAAATGTTAGACCTAAAATCATAAAAACCCTAGGAGAAAACCTAAGCAATTTCATTCAGGACATAGGCATGGGCAAAGAATTCTTGACTAAAACACCAAAAGCAATGGCAACAAAAGCCAAAATTGACAAATGGGATCTAATTAAACCAAAGACTTCTACACAGCAAAAGAAACTACCATCAGAGTGAACAGGCAACCTGCAGAATGGGAGAAAATTTTTGCAATTTAGCCATCTGACAAAGGGCTAATATCCAGAATGTACAAAAGAACTCAAACAAATTTACAAGAAAAAATCAAACAACCCCATCAAAAAGTGGGCGAAGGATATGAACAGACACTTCTCAAAAGAAGACATTTATGCTGCCAAAAGACACATGAAAAAATGCTTATCATCACTGGTCATCAGAGAAATGCAAATCAATACCACAATGAGGTACCATCTCATACCAGTTAGAATGGCAATCATTAAAAAGTCAGGAAACAACAAGATGCTGGAGAGGATGTGGAGAAATAGGAATGCTTTTACACTGTTGGTGGGAGTATAAATTAGTTCAACCATTGTGGAAGACTGTGGCAGTTCCTCAAGGATCTAGAACTAGAAATATCATTTGACCGAGTGATCCCATTATTGGGTATGTACTCAGAGGATTATAAATCATACTGCTATAAAGACACATGCACACGTATGTTTACTATAGCACTATTCACAATAGCAAAGACTTGGAACCAACCCAAATGTCCGTCAGTGATAGACTGGATAAAGAAAATGTGGCACATACACACCATGGAATACTATGCACCTATAAAAAAGGATGAGTTCATGTCCTTTGCAGGGACATGGATGAAACTGGAAACCATCATTCTCAGCAAATTATCACAAGGACAGAAAACCAAACATTGCATGTTCTCACTCATAGGTGGGAATTGAACAATGAGATTACTTGGATACAGTGTGGGGAACATCACACACTGGGGCCTGTTGGGGGTTGAGGGGCTTGGGGAAGGATAGCATTAGGAGAAATACCTAATGTAAATGACGAGTTGATGGGCGCAGCTAACCAACATAGCACATGTATACCTATGTATCAAACCTACACATTGTGCACATGTACCCTAGAACTTAAAATATTTAAAAAAAATCCTGCTACTTATACAATTTGAAAATCAGAAAGGGAAGAACAGAAAGACTTTATATTCCTTTCCACCAGAAATAACTGCTTTTAATACCTTTGTGTACTTCCATCTGCAGGTGTATTTTGAATTCAAAGGAAAATGGATCACACATGTTAAAGCTTTTGTTATGCAAATATTTCATATTATTTTAACATAAATATTATAATTTTACCTATAAAAAATGTACAATTATATCCAGCCCAAATTCATGCCTTTGTTATGATTTCAACATGTCCTGGCCAGAACACTGGTTTAATTATTTCACAGATCAAAAAGGAAAGCCTTCTAGCACAGAGACCTATCAACTCAAAGAACTACTCTCTTCAGGATAATTGCCAAGTGTCTGTATATAGTTTAATGTTCTTATGAGTTGAACTCTGTAAAAATTCACACACTGGAGTTCTAACCCCCAGTACCTCAGAATGTGGTCTTATTTGGAAATAGCATTGTTGAGGATACAGTTAAGATGAAGTTATAATGGAGTACTGTGGGCCCCTTAACCATTATGACTCATGCCTTTATATAAAGGGGAAATTTGGACACAGAGACATGCACACAGGAATATCATGTGAAGATTGGAATTATACTGCCATAAGCCAACGAGCTCTCAGAAGCTAGGAGAGGGGCCTGGAAAAGAACCTTCCCTAATGCCCTTGAAAGGAGCATGGCCTTGCCAACATCTTGATTTCAGACTTCTGGCCTCCAGAATTTTGAGATAATACATTTCTGTTGTTCTAAGCCCCCAAGTTTGTGGTACTCTGTTATGGTAGCCCCAGAAAACTCACAGCTGTCAGACTTTTTTAAAAAACCTAAATTTTAGCACCCCTTTCACACATGATACAAGCTATTAAAGCAAAGAAAGACTCGTGAAACAGAGGCATGACCATGTACCCTTCTCATTCATTCACCTCCCTTACCCTCCTGTCACCTATGTACCCAGACCCCATGCCATCGTAGAGGTGATTTCACAAGGCAACCGACTTGCTGACTTTCTTAGCCCATGCTCTCTATAAAGGGAAAGCACAGCCAGCCTTTCATGTGGGCCCCATTGGCTACCTGGCTATAAGAAGCTCACCCTTCATTGTAAATTTTCTTGTCTGACTTCGTTGGGAAGTTAATGTGTCATTTTACATGGACATGGGCCCCTAACCCTAGCAAATTCCCTTTCCTTTGCCCAAAAGAACTGAAATTCTCTCTACAAAGCCAATAAGAGCCTTTCATCTATGTTGGCCTATGAAAGAAATTACTCCCTCCTGACATGCACACCCACTCACACTCACACACAAACACATACACACTCACACTATAGAAAATGTTCCAGTGGCATTAGTGTGTGCTCAGTGGTCTGGTAAGATGTTGAGAAAGTGGTATGAGAGCAGACTAGCACAAGCTATTGAAGAATAGTGTATTTGAAAGACTGACAGAGTATATGCAGAAATAAAAGAAAGAGAATGATGGAAAGTAAAAGAATTGTGTTGTGTTACGAACTCAACAGACACTCTGTTGCTTGTTATAAGAAAACTGAAACTAATAAACTGAAACTGCAGGATATTTAGTATGTGTGCCCTCTAGTTTAGGTTTGCTGGAATTTGACCAGTACTGTGTTTACAAATTGGCCCAACTTTTGTAAAAACCTCTTTGTTTCCCTTGCTCTCAAACATGTTATAAATTCATTAAATGGCCTAAGACTTTGTTGCTAATTTTCTCCTGTAAAAGATTATAAAAGGAGTATCTGAGGCCGAGGCCTCCAAGCAGGATTCAGTTGGGGAAGAAATGGTATTGATGATTCATCAGCCTCTAAGTTGCTAAAGTATCATATTGGATACCGGCAACCTGATGACCAGATCATACTTGAAGTTAGCATCAGTTCTGAGCACAAAGTTAAGTGGATCTTTAAGGATATCTTATAAACCCAAGGCCATGAGCAAGTATGACTTGGTCAGAGTGAAGAAAGGACAGGAGATTCTGAACCATGCACAATCTGCTTGCAGGACTGCTTTCTGCTAACAATCTCAATTCTGGGCATCTGAAATATGCTCAGATATGGCCAAGTAGTAGTTCATTAAGTGGGAAAAATAGCATACAAAAATCAAATCTTCAGATAATTCAAGAAGCCCATTTTGAATAATACATTTGATGCTCTGTATTTTTTCTTTTCACCCTGTAAAAATAATCTCTTTCCATCTAATGAGAGACTGGCAGAGAGGATAATGAGGAAAGCTAAAGAAATGCAGAATTTACAAACTAGATGGTCTGTCCCTGAACAATTGAATGTGCTGAGAATGTATCATTTCAGAAAGATTTCAGCATGGAAAATCCTAAAGACTCTATGTTTAGCATAGTAAAGTGCTGCATAACACTGTTTCAGTTAGTGATGAACCACATGTGTAATGGTGGTCCCATAAGATTATGATACTGAATTTTTAATGTACCTTTTCTATGTTTAGATACGTTTAGATACACAAATACCATTGTGTCACAATTGAATACAGTATTCAGTACAGTAACATGCTATATAGGTTTGCAACCTAGAAACAATAGGCTGTACAATATAGCCTAGGTATGTAGTAGGCTGTACCATCTAGGTTTGTGTAAGTGCACTCTATAATGCTTGCAAGGAAAAAATTGCCTAATGATGCATTTCTCAGAGTATCTGTCCATCATTAAGTGATACATAATTGTATTTCTCAATTTAGAAAACATCAAGATTTTTCCTCTTTCAACTGATCCCTGGTTACAAACTGGTCATCCATGGAACTGGAAACCTGAGGAAATGTAAGGTGGGTATTAAAAAAAAATTATTTTTGTGGTATTAATATCCTCCAAGATTAAAGTAAAAGCATTTCCCACTTCATTCCATCTTAAAATACAGTAGTGCATACCTGCTGAAACAATTTCCACCCTTCTACCTCTAAAAAAATTACTTAAAACAATTACTTTGAAACTATTGGCAAGATCAAAATGGCCAGCCCTGTGATTCAGGGCATTGTGGGGCACCTAATCTCATTATTTGTCCTGCAAACATGTGAAACTCAGCACCCCAATATGAACCTCTTCCCCAAACACATTTTTTAAGTAAACTTTTCTTGTTTTGAAAAAAAATTGGGAAGATAGTACAGAGAGTTTCCATATACACAACACCCAGTTTCCCTTATTATTAATATCTTACATTAGTATGATACACCTTCTACAATTAATGAACCAATGTTGACACATTATTAACTAAAATGCATACTTTAATCAGGTTTCTTCCATTTTTACCTAATGTTCATTTTCTGTGTTAGGATCCCATCCAAGATACCATATTGCATGTAGTCATTACGTCTCTGCAGACTCTTCTTAGCTATGTGAGTTTCTCAAATTTACCTTGTTTTTTGGTTTTGTCTGTTTTTTGTTTTTGAGACAGCGTCTCACTTTGCTACCCAGGCTGGAGTGCACTGGCATAATCATGGCTCATTGCAGCTTCAATCTCCTGGGCTCAAGTGATCCTCCTGCCTTAGCCTCCTTAGTAGCTGGAACTACAGGCATGCACCACCACACCCAGCCAATTTTTCTTAAATTTTTGTAGGGATGAGGTCTCACTATCCCAAACAACTGGGTTCAAGTGATCCTCCTGCCTTGGCCTCCCAAAGTGCTGGGATTACAGGCATGAGCCATACATCTGGCTCATACCTGGTTTTTGATAACATTTAGTTTTGAGAAGTACTGGTCAGATAGTTTATAAAGTATCCCTCAGTTGGGATTTGACTAACAATTAAACTGAGATTATGTGTTTTTGGGAGAAAGATCAAAGAGTTAAAATGCCATTTTCATCACATCTATCAAGGGCATATTGCCATCAGTACGGTGATATATTGATATCACTGTTGGTATTGATCACCTGGCTGAGATGTGTTTATCAGGTGTCTCCACTAGGGAAGTTGTTCTCCTCAACCCTTTCTATCATGTACTCCGTTGGTAGAGAGTCCCTATGCACAGCCCCCAGTTAAGGACCGGGGAATTATGCTGTACCTCCTTGAGGACTATCTACCTAAATTATTTGAAATATTTCTGCAAGGGAGGTGGTCTCTTCTCCTTCTATTTATTTAATTATTCAATCACCTGTTTATGTCAGTATGGATTCATGAATATTTATTTTATACTTTGGATTATAATCTGATGCTACTTTATTTTGGTTGAATAATTTTTATACTTTGGATTATAATCCAATGCTACTTGAATATTTATTTTATACTTTGAATTATAATCCAATGCTACTTGAATATTTATTTTATACTTTGGATTATAATCCAATGCTACTTTATTTATTTTGGTTGCTCAAATTGTTCCAACTTTTACTACTGGGAGCTCTTTTGGCGAGATCTTGTGTCCCTTTGAAGTACCACTCTCATTGTGTTTTGTTTGTTTGTTGGCTTTTTCTGAATACTTCCTTTTTTGTGGTACTACAAATACGCAAATCTTATCTTGTCTATTTCTTGTTCCAGTCTTAGAATCAGACATTTCCCCCAAGAAGCCTTCATTCCTTTTATTGCAGAATGGTATGGGAACCCAAGAACTGGATGCTTACTGTCCATGCTACTAAAGTGTCATTGCTCCTTGGCCCTCTCAGCTGACAGATCAGCGAGATAATCTGTGTGAGTACTAGCCTATACATAGGCACATATCTCTAAATATTTCCATGTGTAACCATCTTTTAGCTATATGAAGCTAAACATGAATTCATACATAGCCTCTGACTAATCTGTTACCATATGGGTTATTCTGGCCTCATCCCCTTGTTTATTTGTAACCTCTCTTTCCAAAAGTGAGATACCTGACATCTAATACTCATCATCCATTTACTTAATTGTTCAATTTCAGTATATATGTATAATAGTATTAAAACTTTTATCCTTGTGGGAAACAACTTCATCAATGAGTGTATAGTGCTTATGTATAATTTCTTTTGCCATCTTTTTTAGTCATACAGACCTCACTCATTTCCAGTTACTTAGGTCAGTAACCTTCCCCTACAGGACCTACAGTGAGGTTGTTTCACACATTTGTAATACAGTTACAATCTTTGTCACATTGGACATTTCATCCTGGGATTCTCCCAACCTCATAAATGATTTTTCTTTAATTTGTATACATTAAGCTCGACTGTCTGTACTGTACATTTCTATGGATTTTGACAAATATATAGTGACACATATCCACAATTTTACCACACAGAATAGTTTCATCACTCTAAAACTTCTCCTGTGCTGCACTTTTTCCGTGCTCCCCTTTCTCCCACACCAAACCTCTGGCAATCACTAATTGCTTCCATCTCTGTAGCTTTGTCTTTTCCAGAATGTCATATAGTTGGAATCATACTGCATATAGCCTTTCAGACAGACTTATCTGGCATAGCAATATGCATTTAAAATTCATCCATGTCTTTTCATTGCTTGATGGCTTTTTATTGCTGAATAGTATTCCATTGCATGGATGTACCATCGTTTTGTTTTGTTTTTTCATTCATTTACCTGGTGAAGAACATCTTGGTTGCTTCCAGTTTGGGACAATTACGAATGAAGCTGCTCTAAACATTTGCATGGCATTTTGGGGGTAGACATATATTTCAAGTTTGTGTCACTTTCTTATCAAATATTCTTTTCTAAGAAAAATTTCTAAAATTTGCCACAAATTTGGGTTACATGGACAAAACCCTCCATACACTATCAATTGTGACATTACTGGTAGAAGGAATCTCTTTTAAATGAGTATAATGTATGTTTAGCAAATTATTTTATTGGTAGTCTACCTATAATCTTAAATACTATTAGAAACTTCCTCTTTTCACATCCAAGTATGAAGACAGTGCCCACTATACTTTAGCATACATTACCTAACAATGAAGAAGAGGACACACATATGCCTTAGTAATAACATTGTGTTGCTTTATGTCCTTGAACAAGTAACTTTGCCATGTGAGGCCTAAGTTTCTTCATCTGTTGTATCATGAGGTGAGTGCAGATAACCTAGAGTTCCTTTGACCACTTTCATTTTATTTTTTACTCTTTTCTATTGTCTCAGTCACTGACTAGAGGCTCATTAACACAGGATTCTTTTCTTTGCTTACCTTTCCTCCTACCATGACCACACTGAATTTTCCTCGTTTAGTTGTTGGTTCTCTTTCCAGACCACTCCTTAAGTTCAATATGTACTTTCTCTCACTTTTATTATCTAGAGATCAGTTTCCCTTGTTAATATGCTGTTTTAACTTTTTCATATCACATCTAATTAGAATTTGTTTTGCTTGAGAGTAATTAAATTTTATGACAGCAAATTAAATACAAGTTGATGGCTTTATGGTTTATCTGTAAATCACCCCAGACTGCTTACTAGAACCTAAATTAAAGATGTTTCCATCCTCCACTAGGACTCCTTCATGAACAGGGTATGTTTTTTGATGAATTTCAGCTTTTGGGCCACTCTTTTTTCTTTTCTAAAGGATAGATCTGAGAAGCCAAGAAATTGAGGCTGAAAAACAATCAGCCACCAAAGAGTCTTACTCAGGATATATTTGATAAACTCCTTTTTCCTTGTTGTTAAATGTATCCTGTTGCCTTGAAAGAAAGGAGTACGCCTACCTATACAGTGAGCAATTTTCTCTCCAGGGAGTACTTTACTCATTCAAGTTCACCATAGGTCAGGCTAAAAGCAGTCCTGGTGTGATTCGTATTTCTCACCACAGTCATCCTTAACTGCTTCAGGATGTATGACTAATTAGAAGAAATATACACAGCAGGCACAGTATATGACACACAGTAACCACCTGCATAGGTTGCCATTGTGTTTAAGTTGCACAGATGGCCCCGTGAGTCATTAACTTTTATAAAACAACTTCAAAATCAAGGTACTGACAAAGAATGTATAGGAGTGTGCCTTCAAAAAGTTTAGGTAAGTCAAATGGTAGACAACTGGAAAGCAGTGTCTCCCCCTTACAAAGAGTGATTTACAAATCTAAGGATTATATCTTCAAAACCAGAAAAACAAAACTATTTCTAACAGGCAATGCTTCTGTTTTCTTTTCAGTCTCACACAGAACTCAAAGCACAGGTCGTAGTTCAGGGGCTTGAAGGTGTTCACAGCTCCCCTGACCACACTTTTCATTTAGTTTGCATATGACGTTTACCTGGCTGTGACTGGCCAGACACATATTCCTGGCCTTGTCAATATCTAAAATTTGATAAATGTTTATGACAGAATTGGAACAAAGAAGAGTGAAAGGGCTTTGAATAAGGGTTGAAGGGGCCTCATCTTTGAGTAACATCCGTGACTGGTACCAAGGCATGCCCCAGCAAACAACTGAAAGTAGCTTCCTGTGGGGCTACGTGCTTATCTGATCTGCCCACTCTGGGTGGGCCCGCAGACTTTAACAGCTAAAGTAGATGCATATACTCTCAGGTGTCATAATACCTGGAAGCATTTTAGGTTGGAACCTTATGAAGATGACAAATTTAAAACTAAGGAATAACCTGTGTATGCAGATTACTACAGAGTTAACCCGCATATGAAATCAACCACAAAAAAGTCTTCAAGTGTATTATAAGTGTCCCTATCTACTAAGGAATATGTTCTCTGCAATTTGTTTCCCTTCAAAACCTTCCTACCTGGCTGATTTTGCTGTTGAGTTAATTGACTTCCTGCTTGTTGAGGATTTGTTTTTAATAGTCTTTTTTTCCCTTTGCCTTATTTTCTACATTGGTGTATTTCTTAATGCTAAATATTCTTTGGCGATTTGGGGGTCTAAATTTCTAAGTTTCTAATGGTTCTACATATTTTTCAGCTGTCCAGTTTCCATTGTTGCTGTTTTGTGGGTCCAAGTTGGTTTTTTCCTAGAAAAAATAATAATAAAAGCTAACTTTTCTTAAGGACTTTCCACATTCGCAGAACTCTTCTAAATCCTTTATGTGTATTTTAACTCATGTTATTTCCTGCTATCATAGACTTTATTACTATTTTTCAGGACATTCTCTATCTCTGAGTCCACAGCTGCTCAGTGTTAGACCTTAAAAGCTGTCTTATCAGTTTCGAAAGTGCTGATATGGCTTTCCTTCAGTGCCCTCTACTGAATGTGGGTGTGGAGTTAGTGACTGTCTGGGAATGACTGCTCTGTCTGTGTGGCTTTGAAACCGTTGTCTTTCTCTCCCTGCATCCCACTTGCTGATTGTAGGAGTGAACTTCCGGCACGTAACATCTAGAATAGTACCAAGTTGGAAAAGTTTTGTCCATTGTACATGAGCATGGATAATATGATTTTCTCTGTGAAAGATCAATAATAATAGTGCTACATGAGAAGAATCATGATTTCTCTTGTAGGTAACTACAACAAAAATCTACTATTGGCAATTACTCATCTACTGTTTTGGACCCATCACTTGTACAAGGTATACATGTACTGTCTGATAACTAATTTAGCTGCGTTGATTCATTTTTCACTTCTCATCTCTTAAATATATTTTGCATAGATGGCATTCTGGATAACAAAGAGTTTCTACAGGTCTCTTAGGGTAAATGACATTATTGGTGTACAGCTTATTCTACGTAGAAGGATTCTACACTTGACAATGGAAATCTCATTTTACAATCTGTGTATCTCCTTTAGCAAGCACCCAGTTCAGAAATAACACAATTACTAATTTAAAATGATTAATATTTGAGTCCTTGCTGTGCTATGTACTTCATATTTGTTATCCCCCTTAATCTTCACAGCCTTCCCATGAGATAGATCCTATCCTCAATCCAATTTGATGTACGATCAAAGCCTGAATTGAATTGATGATGTGAAACAACTCAACCTTTAAGAGTTGAAAACAGGTCTGCTGATTGTAGAATTTGGTTTTTGCCATTATAGCTGTATATTACAGATAGCATTTATGCTAACGAAACAAAATGATTCATTTGTTAGATGAAGGAAGATCCTAACATTCTTTCTCCCTGTTCATGTAAAATGACTAAGGAAAATGAAGAAAAACAAAAGAAATCCTTGGTCTTCAGCAGTAGCTGAGCTCTTACAGGTCTTCCAGGCTGTGTATAAATTCAGCTGAGCAGTAACATTGAAAATGTTGCTTTGAGCCAAGGGGACAGTTTGAGTTTCACCACCTATCATACTAGCTTGTACTTAGAAGACACTCAATAAAACATATTGAACTGAATCCAAATATGTTCACCAGAAAAGCTAGCCTCCGTAAGGAAGGGAAAGGTAACAGAATTACCTAACCTTTGGATCATTTTATGGTTTGCAACCTGCTTTTGAAAACCATGTGTGTAACAGTACTGGGCTTGAGCTGTTCCTGCTTGATGGTATTACTGGTGCGACTGTGTTACTACTATACTACATCCTTTTTTTCTTTCAGGCTTCACAGTGGTGCATGATACAGACAGGACAGATATTATTCATTTTAGTAATAAATACTAATGTCTTTGGTAGGACACATATTTAATTACGTATAGTGGATATTTGATTCCAATAATTTTGAAGATTGAAAACTGACAAGCCAAGAGGGGTAGTGGGCAGTTTATACTTCATTTTGCTCTGGAATAATTGACTTTGGTGAGCTTTTAAAATCTTGAAGATACAGATATAAGTAGAAACTCATATTTTCAGGAATCTCTGGATTGTAAAAATTTAACCCAAGTGCTGCTGCTTCAGATAGATATATTCAGTTCCATTTAATTCCATAATTGAAACTATTAGCAGACTTTGCCCCTGGAGATTTAGAGAATTCTTCTGTGCCCCAGTCTTAATTTAGACTGCCTTATGATTAAAAAAAAAAAAAAAATCTTGTTATTGGAAGGTTTATGTCTCTTGTTTTGAGATGGAATCTCACTCTGTTGCCTAGGCTGGAGTTCAGTGGCCTATTCCAGCTCACTGCAACCTCCACCTCCCAGGTTCAAGCAATTCTCATGCCTCAGTCCCCCGAGTAGCTAGGACTACAGTTGCACGCCACCACGTCCGGCTAATTTCTGTGTTTTTAGTAGAGACAATGTTTCACGATGTTGCCCAGCTGGTCACAAACTCTTGGGCTCTAGTGATTCAACTGACTCAGCCTCCCAAAATGTTAGGATTACGGGCATGAGCCACCGTGCCCAGCTAGTTTGTCTTTTTTAATCCAGATAGTTGTTCACAGGACTCTAGGAATTGAGACCAGGCTGTGACAGGAAGGACCTACCAATCTCATCGTTCTCCCACCTCCCATTGCAGGTGAGGCTGTGACAGGAAATTGGTGTTGGGTTTGTGCTCTGCTGCCTGGACCAAACTGTTAGTAGCTCAGATGTGTGCTATTTAAAACAAAACAATCAGGATTTTGATAAACAAGGGGAACAACTGTGATGATCTCTCCCAGGCCACTGCTGTAATATTACACACAAGTAGAGGCTGAGGGGGAAGTGGCATCTCATCTGAAGGAAACAGATAGTGCCACTGTCAATCAATGAAACAAGTATGACGTCATTAAAAACAACAGGAACCACAATAAGCAGGCCTCGACTAGAGTTTGGAGGTGTCTGGAGACTCCCATTTGTGGGTTTCAGCTGGTCTTCATGATCCCAGAAGCTGTGGGAGTGAGTAAGGAACTCTGCAGTCCAGTTGGGTCTGTGAGTCCTAAGTAACCACCACTGATAACAACTGTTGGTTACTTTGTATTAGACTTCTGTTATTTCCAGGTCTTCAAGGAGATCTTCTCAAACTCACAGACTGGTGTCACCTGTGCTAAGAGGAATTAGAGCCCTCCCTAGTGCTGAAGAGGTATCAGTGGTGATCACTTCACCTCGGACAGGCCTACCCCAACATCCACAGGCCTGGGCGGGGCCACAAAGGAGACTTGCACACCTATGTTCAAATATTTAAATGTTATAAATCAAGCTACCTAATTTCCTGGAATATGTCTCATCCTCCTACCTTGACAAATCTCTCTTCATAATGACTTGAGGGGTTGAAATTTAGAATTCTCCACCCCCTCCTCTCTCTCCTGCCTGACACCCACAGCCTTCTTTTTCCATGCTCACTGTCTCTGTCTCATATGAGGAAGGGCCTTGCTCATCATGTGTGGATGTCCCAGGTCATGCTTCCAAGCTCCACACACCCTCCCACAGAAAACAGTAGCCTTTTGCTGCACTTTGAGCCTCCAGAGTTGTACACTGGCATGTTTTAGCCTCAGAATGAAGGGCCAGAGAAGAAGCCTGAAGTTCTTCTAAGCAGAAGAGTCTTGAGTCCTCGGTACCCAGAGCATGGTCTAGAAAAGGGGAAGTAAGCCCAATGGATCCACACCCCATGGAGAGCAGCATGACTGGAGGAAGGTTGAAGCAAGCACCCTTGCCCAGTTCTAAGAGCAGGAATGCCTGTAGAGTACCATTTTCCCAAATGATTACCTCAAAAGTGTGAGCAACAACAGAATCAGCAGTTAAATGGAAAAAAGAGATCAGAAGAAACTGTAAGGATTCTATCAGAGGTCACAAGATCCCTGAGGAGCTCTCAGAAATAGCTGGGGTAACATTTTGAGAGGAGCTTATTTCAAACAAATAGACCATTGGAAGGTTCACTCTAAAATTACAATTTGAAAATTAAGGGATGCACCTTTGGAATATGGATGACCTAGGAGCAGCTTACATTGCATCATTATTTCCTTACAATGCATTCTCTAGGTAGGAGAAAACAGGCTTCAAGGTGATAACAGACTCATCTACAATCATATTTCCACAGCACAGCAGAGTGAGCATTCCGATTTCTAGTCCAGTGCTCTTCTGTGTCAAAAATGTACTGGGAAAAGCAGCCAGAGGAGATCAAGAAAGTTTAGGGCAGGTCTATTAATGAGAACTCGGCACAGCACCTTGCTTATGCCTGGACGCACAAAAAAATTATCATTCCATTAATTTCCCTTCACAAACCTTCCTACCTGGCTGATTTTTGCTGTTGAGTTAATTGACTTCCTGCTTGTTGAGGATTTTTAAAAAATCTTTCCCTTTGCCTTATTTTCTACATTGGTGTATTTCTTAATGCTAACTATAATGGAGTTCTACTTTGAGTTAACATCATTATCCCACGTCCCCAGTATGCAGTTACTGGCCTTATTGAGAAACTCCTTGCCTCAATCTCATGACTTGGAAATTTTTCTGGCCATTTTTAATGCTTCTTTCTCATACTGTGTGACTAATCTTATACCCCTAGACATCTACTACACATATACTTTGCACTTTCAATGAAATTTTAAAAGGAGTCAAGAACATGTATAACCTATTGAGCACCTAAATTGTGCTAGACACGTTTATCTTCATAGCAATCCTCCATGATAAAAACAACAAAGCAGAGATAGCATTCTACCTGGACAGGCGAGGAAACTGGCAGAACTGCTTAAGGCCAGTAATGGCGAAGCTAGGATTTCAGCCTCAGTCTGACTCATTCCATGTCCTTTTCATTAGGCTAGGCTCCTCCTGTGTTTTGTAATACAGTAATTTATTGAGAATGTTTTTTTCTGGAAGAAATAAATCGTTATTTATAGTTATTACTCTCTGACCCATAAAGTGTGGCTGTCCTGAAAATGTTAGAGCTAAAAAGAATATTAGAAGGAATGTCTAGTCTGATACACTTATTTTATGATCCAGGAAACAGGAGCTTAGAGACATTGAATGATTTGCTGAAGATCTTGCAGTCAGTTGTGTAGAACCTTAGAGCCTTGTTCTCTGAACTTTTATTCCAGTTTGTTTGTTGGTTTCCACAAACATTTTTAGAGGCCTATATGAACCTAATTTGCCAATCCTGAAAATTTAAATGTATAATGTTCTCTGTATCACCATTTTTAACCTTTCCATTTCAATAATAAAACCCAGTATTCTCTAAATAACAATTTTATAACTTTGAATTACAAGCCCACAATTAAAATTCAGAAACTGAAAAAGTATATACAGATAGAGTGTTACCTTTCAAAATGTAAATGAAAAGTTATTAATATTGTGTTATCAGAAGACTGATAAAGGTCTAGGATAGTTTTAAAGGTACAGTACTTGGGTTTTAAAAGAAAACCTTTACTCTATTACTATTCCATTAATAGCTACATAATTGCCCTATGCATAAATTACTGAAATGAATTATGGTAACTGCTGTGATTTATAAAACAAGAAATAAAGTGTGGCAAAATTTACCTAACTTCAATGATGTAAAGTAATTCCCAGTAATACACTCAAATAGAATACCTTCCTCCCAGTAATACACTCAAATAGAACAGCTTATGAACTATAGATCAGAAAGCTAACATGTATAGGATCAAAATGAAAAGTACTAGGTTAAAGTAGTGAATTGACGTTCATTGGTAGTTAAATCTTGATTCTCAAGCATGCTTCTGTTTCTACCACATCATTATCAGACAATAATTGTCATGTCAAAGAAAATGGGCGGGGTGGGAGGATTGTGAGGGGAAAGGCTCTATCCTTGCCATTCTTGGGGGTGATTATGCCATAAGGAATTTCATAATGAACTAAAAGGATTAAGGTTAAAAGAAAAACAGCTCATCAAAAAAAAAATATATGTGTGGGACCACACACATTTTCAAAGCAGTATCTGGCTTATTATTCAGTGTTGCTCAGGCATAATGTTAGAATTCTTACATGCCAGGAGCCAGAAAACTCAAAGTTTAAATCAACAGCCAGCTGCTATATTCAGCTTATCATGTGCCTGGTAACAGGAGCAGTAGGATAGATGTTAAGGAGTTTTGCTACATACCCACCTACCTAATCACTTACCTGTGTATCTATCATTGTACTTGCTTTAAACTGTGTGTAAATGTATGAATAGCCCCACATTCCAATATTTACTCAGTTTGCTTTGGGGATAATCATAAAACAATTATGCTATTATAAGACTGCTTACATTTTTAAAAATTTGGTTAAGTCAACAAGGAAATCCTCAAAACAATTCTTTTCATGAATGTACCTTTTTTTTTTCTTTTGAAAACATAATTTTCTCTCTTGGGAAGGTAGCAAAACATTTCATTCTGTGGATATGTGTGAGATTTTCTGGTGATGTTAATCACCAAATATAATTGTAGAAGTCTTTATTTTATAAGAATAGCATAGCGCCCTGACACAATATACCTAGTTATATGGCCTAAAGTTTTAGAGAAGTCATTACCCTAATATATCACTGATTTGAATTAATTATAGGCAGAGAAGGGGATCTCAGCATAAAGTAGTGTACAATATGAACTAGAGGAAGGTATATGTATAGCCTTTTAATATTCTGGGAAAATATACATATTAGATGATAACATAGCCTTGGCCTCCCATCAAAAAAAGACCTGTGACCTGCTTGCCCACAGCTACTCTCACCTGTCTTTAACTTCCCTGCTGTCACAGTGGAGGAAAGGTACCCCCTTCCTATCTAAGTCCAAATTCCTCCACGTGTCTTGTGAATCCCATCTATGAACACCTTCTTCTATATAGACTTTGCACTATTATCTCTACTCTCCCCTCACTGTATCCTCAAACTCATTTCCTCTCATTAATTCTCCCCATTAACCTTCCCTTTCAAAAGTATTTAAACTTGCCTAAGTCTTTTTCATCTTCACACACACACATACACACACACACACACACACACACACACACACACACACAGTCTCCTGTCCTGCTCTCCTTCACACCCAAACTTTGCAAGCCTTGCTATCTTGAATTTCTTTCTTCCTTTTACAAAATGTGTTAAATTATTTCAAATATGTATATACTTCTCAACCTACTTCAATCTGAATACCAGTCTGACTAAACTACTCTTGCTTAAGTCACCAGTGACCTTTGTGTTGCTAACACCAATGGCCAGTTTCAATCGATCTTATCTGACATCATCTCAGCATTCAACACGGGGAATGTTCTCTTCTTCTTGAAACAGCCCCCCTCCCTGGCTGATATGCCACTTCCTTTCCTGGCTTTTCTCTGTCTTCTCTATTTTTTCCTCCCAGTCTCCTTTAGTATCTCTTTCTCCTCTACTCCGTGTTTGAATGATGGGACTCCTTGGGGAACTGTTTGAAGTGCTCCTCTTTTCTCTTTCACACCACTCACTTCCTAGGCAATCTTAACCACTTCTGTGTTTCATGTACCATTTGTAAGCCTACAAATTTCAACATATATACCCAGCCCAAACCTGGACTCTAAATCCATAATGGTACAGCTGATTGACACTTCAACATCTCCACTTAGATATGGCACAGACAACTGAAAATCAACATGGCTAATTCTGAAATCCATTTTGCATCCAAACCTCCTATCCACTAGTGTTTCCTAATGAAAAGTGCGTGACTTATTCCCTATTGCACTTGCCAGAAACCAGAGAACAGGGTTGGACCAAAACTCAGACAATAGCAAACCATTTGTTCAACATTTATTTAGTGGGTGTATTAGTTTCCCAGGGCTGCCATAACAAATTATCACAGACTTGTTGTCTTAAAACAACAGAAATTTATTCTCTCATAGTTCTGGAGGCCAGAATACTGAAATCAAGGTGTCAGCAGGGTGAGTTCCCTTTGAAGTCTGTAGGGAAGAAAGGTTTCTTGACCTTTCCAGCACAGGAGGTGGCCCCAGGCCTTCCTAGGCTTGCAGCTGCATAACTCTAACCTCTGCCTCAGTCTTCACACCGCATTCCTCCCTATGTCTCTCTTTCCTTTACTCTTCTTATAAGGACACTAGTCATTGGACTTAGGGCCCACCCTAAACCAAGGATGATTCTATCTTGACATCTTTAACTAGTTACCTCTGCAAAGTCTCTTTCTAAATAAGGTCATATTTTAAAGTTCCAAGTGACATAAATTTTGGGGAGGGCACTATTCAACTTACTACAGTGGGAGAAGAAAGGAAAAATTTCATAAGTGAAAAAATATAGATAGAAACATCCTCACTTCCAGTGGTCAAAGTAAGAAAATATTCTGGGGGGAAATGACAAAACGCATTTATTTCACAGTTTCCACAGCATTTGTCATCTCAAATTGTATTTTTTTCCTTTGCTCCAAACTTAATAATTTACTGTTCAGTATACAGAAGGATTTTAGAGTAGCACTTTCCAGTTGAAAGTCTTAAATCTCACTTTAAAGTACAACATAAGAACACTTACATTGACAGATCTCTGTCAATGTGTAAGTGCTTGCAGAAAACTTTGATTTTTCTCCTCTTGATTGTATGCTACATATATGTTTATTATATAATTTGTCAAATATATGTTTATCAGCCCCTATTTGAATTAAGTCCCAAAGTGGCAGAACTCAGTTTTATTCCACATACAGAAAAAAAAGTGCATGCCTTGTACAGTTTGATGTACAACAGGTAACCCATTCATCTTGGTTTGCCCAGGATTTTCCATTTTAGCACTAAAAGTTCAATATCCTGAGGACCCCCTCAGTTAGTTAATCACTCCACTGTACAATTAATTTGCCTTGATGTACAACATCTCATTATCTCCACTTGCAGGAAAAGTCCTTTCTATCCCTCATCCAGAGCTCCCATTCCTTCCTGATTGCATATCCAGGGATTCATTCATGCTTAGGGAAGTGTTGGAATCCAGGAAAAGGGAATATTGCCTACCTTGGTCTCTGTCAAAGCCCTGATAACAGGGAATGATACTAGTGGCTTAAGAACATGGCCTTGGAAACTTGTGAGTAAATGATACAAGCCAATAGCAAACCCCAGCTTCTGTAGCAACCACAGGAACCAAGGTAGCATCCTACTCTATGGAAGCAAATATTCAGGGTGGGGAAGTGCTTCCCATCTTCAGTGATATGTGGGCACATCCTGGTGGATTCCTCCCACAGAGTGGCCATGCCTTGTGAGTTACAGCTCTTTCAAGTTTTGGCCAACTCATTGGTGTTTAACAGTGTAAATTCAGGTTGTATTGTACTTATCTTGCTGGGCACCACTTTGTTGCTCATTAGCCATGAGAGGTCTTTATGAATGCTAGGTTCTAGGGATCTCACTGGCGAGGAGGCAGGGAGTGAGCAGGCTTAAGAAAGGGGAAGTGCTGCCTATGCCCTAAAGGTTGCCTCAGAACCCTGCACAGGCAAGGCCCACTGTTCCAATGGCTACCACTAGGACTACAGCAGAGGCCTGCCACAGAGGCTCCTAGGGGAAATGCACCCCCACCCCCGCCACCACCAACAGTGTCATACTCAGTCATGGGTTTTTATTCCCTGCCTGGCGAGAACCCAAGGGATTTATAGCCCTGGTGCCCAGCCTTCTCACAGCTCACAAACAGCCACCTGCTAGGTACTCACTACCTCCTCATGGACCCCAGATCACCATCTTTCCAACTCCTTCCCTCTTCCCAACTTCTTCCCTCTCCTGGATGGCAACTCCTCTTTAAAAATCGAGCTTTCTTTCCTTATATCTGTCATTTCAAGGGAAGCCACCTTGGTGATTGGCTGGTGATTTCCTGTCTCCATTTATATTGTGACTTATTGCTAAATCATCTCCTAAAGGAAGGAAAGCAAACCTTCAGTTTAATATCTAGCTTTGTGCTCCTTCTTTATTATATCTTAGTAAATGATTGATAGAAAAATTAGAGTCATGGCTACAAGGAAAACATCAAGATGAATTCCAGGCGTCTATAATGGAAGAAATGGTATGGTAGTTCTTCCAGGTTTCCATAACAGAAGAAATGGTTCTGCAGTAATGGTATTTTTGTAGTGAAGACAGGATTCTTTTGCCTCTTCTGACTAGAAGGGCAAAACACCCTTGACTGGGGTCCAAGAACTGATTTCCTTTATACTAAAATACTTTACCGGGATTGAGTAGAGTCCAAGGCTATTGGGTCATTTACTTGAACAGTACTCCTCCATTGTCTTAGTTTCTTGCCATTTTGTCAGAGCTCAGCAGCAGTTAATCTGATGCTATATGTGGCTGCTGTTTGCTTGTTTTTTCTATCCACAGCTTGAGCCATCCATTTGTTTATTTTGGTTCTTTTTAAAAGGCCCTCTTTGTGGTCTTAGCACTGTAAGTAGATGGAGTGGAACAAGGAGTTAATGTGTAAAGTTTTTCATCTTCAGAGAGTTTCATTTCAAACTAATTCTGGGTCACATGTGCACTGAGTTCAGTTTTTGTTTGGATACAATGCTGCAGCTTGGAGAGAAAGAACAGGAAGTGGGACATTCCAGCCCCCAGGCAGCAGCTTCTGCTTGTCAAGCTTTTCTTGACAATAAGGTCACAGACATTTAGTAAAGGCCGCTCTGGGAAGTAATTTACAAATTATGCTAGGAGCAACAACAAAAAAGGTTTATTATTAAACTAGGAATGATACATGCACATTAGCAGAAATCAGGTTTTAAAATAAGTTTACCTCCAATCCATGTATCAGGAGACTGCCAATTACAGAGAGAGACACTTTAGATGAGAGGGAAACCAAGGCCAGAAGTAGAATCATGCTCCCTGCAAATCATCTGCGTGTGCAGAGTACATTAAGGAGGATAAGTAAAACACACTGCCCGGGTTGTCAAGGCTGGTAACTAGAAAATTGAGCAAAGAGCTGCTCTTAGGGACACAATGAAACCCATTCAAGTTTCAGCCATGAAGCAACCTTGGAGGGCAAGAACAGTCATCAACCCTTGGTTGGTGCTTTCTGAATAAGGAAGCCAACAAGAAGACATAAAGCATGGCTGCAGCTCCTACAGATATAACGTGACAAAACATGCATTCAGGTCAAAGTAAATGATTGATCACCTTCTAGTCTTTCCTGAAGTCTGGGGTTGACAAGTTCTTGGCATTAAGTAACTGTTTCCTGTTTCTTTCATTCCATCTCTGGGAAGGTCGGTCCCAGCATACATTCTATATCATTCCACCCACTGACAAGGAGACCCTGTGTGGACCTGGATGAACCAGAAATGAGCTCTGACATCTTTCCTGAATTCAGAAGAGGCAGTGCTGTCTTTGGGGAGGAGACTCAAATACCATCTAGTGTCATGATGATGAGTTTGTGGTTAACTTAACATAGCCCAATTTCTCAATTATGCTGATGGTCAAATTATGGTCAGACTGTCAACATCTTCAAAGAGAAAAGATGGCAGATAATGTACTTTCTCATTGTAAGCATACTTTATCATTCTAATGTTCCACAAAGAATCTGCGTGTACCTGAATCAAGCATTCTAACCAGGCCAAAAAATCATTCACGGAGTCAAAAATGGAAATTGTCAAGTTCATTACAAAGCACAGCTGCTTGCGAAATTAATGAACTCTTATTGATGTCTTTTTTTTCTTAAGCAAGAAGGGATAATCTGTCAAATGAAATTGTTTATGGATTCAAAATTACCCAGGTCACCAGTTAGTTATTATGCTCAGGATGGTAGCCTATTCCTAAAGGGACACCATATCCTGCTAGTCTCCCAGCACATTGTGTTATTAGTAATGTCATTTGTGTTTGAGCTAGGAGGAAATCCAATGTCAAATGAAAAGGGTTTCTCCTTTTCATGAATTAGCCTTTCTTTAGCCACGCCATCAAAAAAGTGAGGACACTGCTAATTTCCCAAATCTTTTCCAGGCTGACACCGAATGGATTCAAGTAAATCACTGAATGCCTTTATCTCTGAGTGACTCATGCTGCTGAGAGCCAGCTTTATGGGTTTGAAACCCAGCTAAGCTCTCACTGCCTCCTTTGTCTTTTTACATAGCACAGCTAGGTTTAAGTGAACTCAGAAGTTGTATTTGAACTGTACAACTTGTTAATAGCTGTCCCATAAAATTGTGTCTGTCAGTTCATTGGATCTAACTATTAGGCTGATAAAATCTTTTCTTTGCAATTTAAAATATAATGTTGACATGCTTCTGGGAAACTATGACTCTATGGTATAAGTTTATAATATGGTATGTCCCCATAACAATTAACATCTGTTTTATTTTTAAAGGAAAGGTGAAGATATAAGCCCATTTCTCATCTTCTTTAACTTAATTTTTAAAGACAACGGTATGCAGGAAAGTGCAATTAACCACATTTTACATTTTAATCTAACATCAGGAAATAGAATCTCATCTAGCCAAGATAAACTTGAGAAAACAGCAAAGAAGGAATTAACTAAATGTTTTTATTAAAATAAAATGACTAAATCAAAATACTTTTCAAATAAGATAAAATCAGCCCTGCCCTTATTAGAAAAGAAACAAAAGATTCAATTTCATATTAAGGGTGTATAGCTCCTCTCCTTAGGAAGATTTCAAGGATTTGGAAACTTCATGCTGGAGTTCCTAATTATTAATGATTTGTCTCGTAACTCAAGAATTGCTTCTGAGTGAGTTTCTGAAGATGTAAGTTTCCTGCAGACTATGAAAAAGTACAGAACTTCAAATGGCCTTAAAGGCCAGTGTTAGCATTTCTTTAAATAATTTTTCTCATGTTTGATAAACTCATATTTCATAAGTGTATAAGTAATGTGAAGTTAGTACTTCCAAACCTTCCATTTCAATAGATCAAAATCAAGTTCAACTAAAGAGTAATAAAGATAAGCACTATCAATTTGCTAAGCTGTCATCACAAACACAGGGACTGATTAGCCCAAACAGGTTATATGACCCATGAAAGCAAGAGATATTCGTATCCTTCCTTGTGAATAAAAGTGCTTACCACCGTCATTTGTATTTTAAAATACATAGCAAATGCTAACACTTATGACAAATATTTGTCAAATTCTTGCATTTGAGACTGATAGTAATAAACGTACCCTTCCCTCAAGAATTTGAAATGAAATATTTAATACTTTCGATGTATAATTAATTAAAGATAAAAATATCCAAAAGTACTGTAAGAGTAAAACTGAGCTGTATTTTAGCAAAAGAACAAGGAGTTTTAGAATACTTAAATTGAGACAAAACTGACTTATACTTTCATCTCAGTTCAGGTACTTACCAACCATATAATCTTAAGCAAAGCTCTTTTTCCCTCTGAGCTTTGGTTTATACCTGTTAAAATTGGATATTATTTCAGAATATTATTGTATAGATTAAGCAAGAGAACATGTACAGCAAGTGTACCGCATGCTTGAAACAGTACGCACTCAACTAGTAGAACTCTTTTTTTATAGAAAACAAATACTGTGTGTGTGTTTTTTTTTTTAATAAAAAGGTTAACTGTGTTTTATTTTACTTTATTTTTCAGACAGGGACTCCCTCTGTCACTCAGGCTTGAGTGTAGTGGTGTGATCATGGTTTACTGTAGCCTCAAACTCCTTGGCTAAAATGATCCTCCCACCTCAGCCTCTCTAATAGCTGGGACTACGGGTATGTACCAACATGCCTGAATAATGTTTTAATTTTTTGTAAAGATGAGGTCTCCCTATGTTGCCCAGTTTGGTCTGGAACTCCTGGGCTCAAGTGATCTAGCCACCTTGGCTTCCCAAATTGAGGGGATTACAGGCATGAGCCACAGTGCCTGACCTCAAGTATTGTTATTAATGAAAACTTGCTTCTATACTGCTTGATATTCTCCAACTATGTATTTTTCTAAAATAGAACTATATTGTTTCTGGAAATGCCATGGGTCTGATAGATGAGCTAAGGCAAAGTCATCAGGATTGGCATTATAACATTCCAGGATCTTCAGGAGCTGGAAGATGGGGCTTGTGAGACCCAGAACTGTCTCGTGCACTACTATTACCACTCAGGACTGTGAAGTAAGGAATTCGCTCAAACTGTCCTGCTTTTCTTTTGCTCCAGCTTCTTTGGATCAGCTGGATTTTAGTTATCTAAGTCAACCATGTATTATCAGGGGCAGTATAAGATTAAACAGATGTACTAATGAGAAAAAAAATAATGTGAGATGACAACACTTTAGTTACTGAGGTTCTGCACAACAGGATGTTCTTTCCACACCACCTCTTCCTCTCATTCACTAGGGATGACAAGTCACAGTGCTTTGGTGCTTGGCAACTTACTCCAAAAGGAACTTGGCATATCAATGAGTTAGAAATGTGTGTTGAGGTTGCTTTCCTTTTTTACAGGGGTTTCCAGAGAAACCTGTCGGTGTTGGCAGAGAATATATAACTTTTTTATAAAAATATAAATTAAAGCCTCTGAAGGAGTTAGCTATCTGAGCAGTTAAAACTTACAAGAACTATTATTATAAAATTTCTGCAAAAGAAATATAGTTGTTGAGAAATCTTAAATAACACTTGGGAAGAAACCATAAGACATGAAAGATCTAGCAATCATAAATCAACAGATACTGGTACCCAAGAGTATTAGGTAAGGCACATACCAATATTTAATCAACATTTAACCATTGTGCAGTCATCCAACATTCGCTGAGTGCCTATTGTATGCAATGTACTATGGAAGCCATGTGGAATAAGCTAATATGAAACTGTCTGACTTCAGAGTCTATAGTTTAATGGCAGAGGTAAATTTAAAATTTATAATTTTTAACGTTATACAGCACCATACCATTTGTGAATACAGTGTTATAGAATCACTAAGGGAGGTAATATTACTTGGAAGGTTTCAGAGAATTCTTGGCAGATGTAATACCAGATCTAAGCCTTAAAGCATGAGTAGGAGTTAGCTGCTGGTAAATTAGAAAGGAAAGACCATTCCAACAATATGAGACCAGATTTAAAAAAAAAAAAAAAAAAAAAAAGCCGTACAGGTAAGAAGTAGCATTTCCAGAGAACAATAAGCAAGTTAATATGGAAGCTTAGCGTACAACAGACAATGGCAAGAAAGAACAGTGATATGCACGTTGCGAATTTTCTTTTCTTTCTTTTGAGACGGAGTCTCACTCTGTCACCAGGCTGGAGTGCAGTGGTGTGATCTCGGTTCACTGCAACCTCGGCTTCCTGGGTTCAAGCGATTCTCCTGCCTCAGCCTCCTGAGTAGCTGGGACTACAGGAGCATGCCGCCATGCCCGGCTAATTTTGTATTTTTCGTAGAGATAGGGTTTCACCATGTTGACCAGGCTTGTCTCAAACTCCTGATCTGCCCGCCTCGGCCTCCCAAAGTGCTGAGATGACAGGCGTGAGCCACTGTGCCCAGCCGAGAAGCCTATTTTCATATAAAGAATTTTAACTGCTATGTAGGAGGATCCATAAGACAGTACAGATGATGAATAGCTTTTGAAGACATTTAAACAAGGGAGCAAAATGGGTCAAATTTGTATTTTCATTAGAGCTTTCAGATAGTCTTGTGGAAAGGCTAGAGGAGCAAGAACAGTTAGAAAACTTGCATTAATCTAAGCAAGAGATGACAAAGATCAGAACTAAGGTTGTGGTAGTAGGAATGGAGGAAAGGAATTCACTCAAGATGGATTTGGAGACAAATCTATCCAGGCAAGACAACTGATAGGGTAAGCAGTGTAAAATGAACTTCTGGATTTTTCATTTGGGTAACTGAAAGTTTAGTGCAGTCAATAAAGGAAAGAGAATGCAGTAGTTCCCCCTTATCCACAGTTTTGCTTTCTGTGGTTTCAGTTACCTGCAGTCAACTGTGGTCTGAAAATATTAAATGGAATATTCCAGAAATAAACAATTCATAAGTTTTAAATTGCATGCCATTCTGAGTAGCATGATGAAATCTCATACCATCCCACTCTACCCCACCCGTGACATGAATCATCTCTTTGTCCGTCATATCCACACTGTAGATGCTATGCATCCTAGTAGCTGTCTTGCATATCAGATCAGCCATAGCAATTTGCAGCGATTGTGCCCAAGTCACTCTTATTTTACTTAATAGTGGCCCCAAAGCACAAGAGTAAGTGATGCTGGCAACATGGAAATGCCAAAGAGAAACTATAAAGTACTTCCTTTAACTAAAAGAGTAAAAGTTCTCCACTTAATGAGGAAAGAAAAAAAAACATATGCTGAGGTTGCCAAGATGTACAGTAAAAGTGAGTCTACCACCTATGAGATTTTGAAGCAAGAAAAAGAAATGTGTGCTAGTTTTGCTGTCACACCTCGAACTGTAAAAGTCACAGCCAAAGTGCATGATAAGTACTTAGTTATGATAGAAAAGCATTAAATTTGTGGGTGGAAGGCATGAGGAAAAACATGTTCTAAATGAGGACAATGGGGCTTGGTTCTACCAGAAGTTTTTGGTATCTACTGGTGGTCTTGGAATGCATCCCCTACAGATAAAGGGGGACTACTATACTCTAAGAGGAGCCAATGGAAGAGGAAAGATGAAATTCAACACAGTTCCACTTGAGAGGCCAGTGAGCTATCTAGGTGACAATGACCAGTAGAAAATGGATGTAAAAATTTAAAACTTGAAGAAGAGTTGAGACTGGGACCTCTTTGGGACCTCTTATAAAGGCACTAATTCCATTCGTGAGGAAGGATCCTTCTTGATGTAATCATCTCCCAAAGGCCCTGCCTTCTAATACCATCACATTGGAGATTAGGTTTCAACACATGAACTTGGGGAGAACACAAACATTCAGACCATAACAATTTTACTCAGATGAAGCATCTGGAACGAGAAGAGCAGTATATGGAGGATGTAACCCAAGAGTATGGCAACATTTATATTATGGGTAGAAGAAGAGGTTTCTGGAAAAGAATGGTCAGAATGATACAAGAATAGCTGGAGGCCTGCAGTTTAGCAAATATTAAGAGAATAGGAAGCTTCAAAAAATAAAGAATGATGCATAGCACCAAATGCAGCAGAGGCCCAGCAAGATAAGGACTGAAAGCATCCGTTGGATTTAGCAATTAATAAAGCATTTAGTGACCCTGGGGAGAATTATGTTATCAGAGTGATAGAAGAGGAAGTCAGATGTGAGGGCAGAGAAGCAAATGAGAAGAAAGCAAGTAGCAAAACTCTTCTTTGGAGAAGTATAAATCTGTGACGGTACTATGGGGAAAGAGGGTATTTGCTAACTGATTGTAAAAAATGGGATTTACTTGCACACATTTATAGTTAAGAAGAACACAAAAGGGTACTTTTTTTTTTTTTGCTTAATCCAAGATATTATGGATCTGAAAACTTACTTAAAATTCATTTAAAACAGTATTTCATTTCCCACCAAATCTTTCATGTACATGCCTAATGTCCTTCAATTTGAACTGATTGTGCTTTTCCTGACAGCTTCAGCTAACATTTCTGCTGGCAGCACCAATAAGCTATGAACACAGTAACATAATGGAGAGAGAAATAGGAGGGGGAAGACCAGATCCTGAAAGATTCAGCCTGGATAATCACTTTCTCAAGAGGTCCAGGTTAGCTGGTTCAGGTTAGCCAGGTTAACTTGGTTAGCCAAGTCAGCTGTGTTCCTTTGAAATGTATCCAAACTGCAATCTCAAATGGTAAACAATGCAGAGCCATGAAAAGTTATATGTTATAAAGTATGGGCTTGGTTTAGTTTCAGAGTTATTATTTTTCCCAAAGATAGGCCATGATATCCGTAAGTGGTGGTTTGAAATGAAGGCAATTACTTAATTATCTTATTTCCCAGCAGAAGGTGCCACCTAACAATTACTGTTTGGCTGCATTCCTCTTAGTGTCATCCGTCCTCCATGAACACCCAAGGGTGATGAAAGCAAGAGCGTTCTGACAACACTCCTGGGCGTATGGTACTGACTTTGGCTAGCCCAGAAGCTCTGCCCAGTTTCAGGTGGCAGACTCTTCTTGGTTATTACTGTGATGATAAGACCAGGGAAAATCACATGAAGTAAAATTTATTTTCCTGCTTACCTGTTACTTCTGGTTGTTTCATGTTTGCCATAATTATTTAAAAGTAAATCTTAAGGACTTCTTGCATTTGGAACATGAGCCTTGAAGTTACAAAAAAAATTATTGGATATACTTTTATAAGCTCCCTTAAATTCTTTTGGGAAGGAGATGGAATAGCCATAAACTTGTAAAAAACCCAGTAATGTTCAGATGGGGATACAGAAATCAGTTCAAGACAAATTCAGTGACAAATCAGGATGCAACTAGCAAACTGAAGAGAATACATAAGGCTAGAAATGTATTTTCCTGGTGGTTTCCAGAAATAAGGTGGTAGCACTTAGATCTCTCCTTTGATTTTGAAAGATACGTTCACCCATTACCCATCCTAGACAGATAGTGGAAGATGAATTTAAACTGAATATAAAGACCCATCCTAAATGTATAGCTATGAGCATTAACACATCAACAAGTAACCTCCATGTACTTTTCTCACCTTCTGAACTTCTATTGAGTGATGATAGGAATTGTACTCTGCATCCCCGTCTCCCTCCTAGTACTTCCTGCCAAGAGGCTGTTCAACTGCTGTCCAGACATCCTAATAGAGCTTGGAGTTAGCCATGATTTCTAGAAAATTATGATTTATGTATAAATCAGCAAGCTGTCTTCACTGAGAACCCTCAAGGCAACTGAGAAAACCTGCTGAGAAACATTTGAGTTGCTTCCTAGACTCTGGAAAATATGGCTAAGTTGAGACAAATGATACATCTCTCTTGGGTCTCTGAGCTGCCAGTTTCACAGCTGTCAATGGCAGCTGAGGTCCAGAATAGCTCCGTGAAATAGAGAACACTGGTAAAGTTTTCAAGAACTCATTCCTGAGGATTTAACAAGTTTGCTGTTCCCAAGTTCTGGCGAGATGCTGCAGCTTCTTCTGTTTAGTATTGGAGCTACTTTGTTAAAAACCACAGGAAATAAAACACTAGTGTCACAATAAGCCACATTCATTTTTGTTCATGGCCCAGAAAGAAAAAAGAATCAATAAATAATAGCTAACTAAGAAGAGATAATTAGGTACAGAAACTATAGTTGTTTATTGACAAAACAAGAAGCAGGATCACTGGATTCTCATCTATCCCTTTTCTAGAAAGATAATGTCTGTCCAGATGACAAAAGATTTGGATCTAAAATTTACAATGCAAGCTTAAATTTTAAATATGCTCTAGAATATAAAAATCAAACTATTTTCCAGTACTAAGATGGTAAGTTTTGGGAAATCAGAGGACAGTGTTCTCTGTATTTCAGTGTAAATATACATTGATTGGTACATAATAGGTGCTAAATTAAGGCATTTTTAAATTTCAAAATTGAACTTCAAATGTTCTTACCTAAAGTTAGAGAGGACTAGAAAACAAAGGACCAATATTCTGAGAAGTTTTCTTTTTGATAATCCTTTCTCAAGAATGGAGGGGAAAAAAGCCTTTGACTGCCTACTAGAAAAGAAAACTTTACATTTAAAACAATTCTAAGTTGCATTTCCTAACATTTACTAAGGGCCTATAGTATTCTAAATGCTTTGCCAGTACCACTGTACTATTGCCTACAGCCTACGCACTAAAGAATTAATAGGGTATGTAATACAATACACTTAGACACAGACACACAGGCACAGCTAGCTACAGCATGTTATAGACTTGCCATTATTCTAATCAATTATCTGCCTCCACTCTAATAAATACCCTTGCTTCTTCTCTTCCAAGCTACTAGTCCAATCTTTATTTCTCCACAAGTGCAATCACACCTTTCCTTACCCACAAAGTCCTCAAATCCGAGTCAGGAATCTAATACCTCTGATCAAAAGATTGGGCTAGTATAGGAGAGAGTATATAATTGACTGAATATGCTTTTTAAAAAAGAAAAAAAAAATCAGAGCAAATTGAATAACACATAACAGAAAAACAAGCAAACAAAAAAAAACTCTGATCTTTGTTCACACTATTGTTTCCAAAAATGTGAAATTTTACTATAGTGCCAAACCATACAATGACTAACCAGAGAAGCCAATAAAACATGACAGATCTTGTGGGATTAGGAAACAATGAAAGCCTAAAGGCCTTATTAGGTATGTGCCTGAAGGCCTCTTGCCATCTTATTAAAGACCAGCATAGACACTCACAATGTTGAAGGAGGTCTTATTTATTTGAGAAATACTGCATTATTCCATAATGAAAATTAAAAGGAGCTAGCTGTGAGAGTAAAAAACCAAGACCATCAATAGCTCTTCTCAATACTCCAATTATTTCTTTGTATAAAACAATTTTAAATACAAGCAAGCCTGTAGATGCCTTGAGAATGCCTGCAACAATCTTGTAATTGTTCATTTAAAACTGAGAAGTTTAGATTTTGAGCACAAAAACTTCACTCTATCTGAAAGACAACCTAATGGTTTCAGAAACGTAGAAAGATATTTTTATGTTGCTGCCTAGAAAGCATTTGTAGAAGGGACGCTTTAGACTACGGCATTCTGAAAATGACACTCTAATTTATACCCTTCTCATAAAGTTATTTTACTTTGTTAGCCCTTAACTACCTCATCCTCTATCTAGAAATGTTTACGTCTTCTCCCTCTGCTATACTGCTGAGAGATCAGTTAGGTAACCAACTGAAAAGGTGTCATGATGTATCTTTTACAGACATAAAGCCTGTGGCCCATTTCTAAGAGGCTTTTACCCTTTCCTTCTCCAGAGTGGGCCTGGCTTCCTTGAAAACCTCAAAGAGAGGAGTAAGTTGAATACTGAAGACACATAAAAGCACCTCCATCCCTACCTCTCCCATGATTCTCCAAGAGTAGGATAGTGGCTTCCTCTGGAAGTTCAATGTCACATGCAGATTGCTCTGTTAGGTAGCAGATCTAGTCTGTTAGACAACATAAATGTATAAAGCATATAATTACAGCACTCTTTGTGACAAACCAAAAGGGGCAGCAAGGTATTCACACAAAGCCTGATGGCATTAGCTATGATCAGAAGAGTAAAATTAATGCTGGTTTTAAATGTCATTTCCTGGTAATTCCAAGCTCTTTTTAGGATGGTTGGGGGGGTTAGGGGCAGAAAAAAGAAAAAGTTGAGTTTAAGGGAAAAGCTTACCAAGTTCTCACCCTGTGTTACTCTTTGGCAGGGGAAAACTTTTCATCGTCATTATGCTTAAATACATAGATCTGGCTGCATTCAACTCTTAACACCCACCCCGCACCCCTTCATCTACCCCTCAATGGCTCTTCTTCTTTCTTCCATTTCCTCATCTCTAAAGTGAGATAATAAAAATAGCACCTAACCTAAGAGTCCTTGTTGTGAGAAATGAGAGAATTAAACACTTTGCCCATTAATCATGGGCAGTAATAAAATCAGTAATGAAGGCAATTGCATTTTGTTTGTGGTGTCCTGTTAGTTATTGCAGGTAACAGAGAATGGATCTGTTGTTTAGAAGTATATGCTTGTAAGCTAAAGTGGAGTAAGGCTGGCAGGAGGAACTATAAAGGAACCTATTAAGAAATGACAAAGTAAGACTCCTTCATCTTTCCTCAACTATTTTTATTGTTGCATGTGAATTAAAGTCTTAAATAAAAACAACTTACTTCATATCAGAAATTTGACTTTGGATAAGGAGTTTCCAACTGGAGGGTGACTACTGATAAAAGGGATTGGGGAATATATTTGTTAAAGTAATTAAAAGTTTTATGATGAGCATAAAGCTCCTTTCCTTTTTTTCTTTTTTCTTTTTTGAGATGGAGTCCCATTCTGTCACCCAGGCTAGAGTGCAACGGCATGATCTCAGCTCACTGCCACCTCTGCCTCCCAGGTTCAGGTGATTCTCTTGCCTCAGCCTCCCAAGTAGCTGGAACTGCAGGCACATGGCGCCATGCCCGACTAATTTTTTTGTATTTTAGTAGAGACAAGGTTTCACCGTGTGGCCCAGGCTGGTCTTGAACTCCTGAGCTCAAGCAATCCACCTGCCTTGGCCTTCCAAAGTGCTAGGATTACAGGCGTGAGCCACGCATCCAGCCTATGATGAGCATAAGCTCTTGATGATGCGCAGCTCTTTCTTAGGAATCTGGTTGGGGGGACACCCCTGACAATATGCATAGAAATAGATATATGGTAATCTTATTTCCATGTTTTCAATACACACAGAATTGCATGCCCTTTATTAGTTCATAGGCATTGGTTTGGCAACTGGGCCCTCAATGACAGAGGAGAAAGTTCAGTGTTTACCAAGTGTGGCTGGTCAAAAGCAAGGCCTGGACATTGTAACAAAAGAATGGCAGCATTATCCCCTCTAGCAGGTGGAACGAAGACTAATGGAGGGCCAAGCCCTTTGAAAGCTACTAAACATTAGTCTTTGACAAGCAAGCTCCTTTCAATAGTGACTTCTATTGTTTCCCAAGACTAGCTGACCGACTTTCTGGTTACAGTTTGCTCCAGTCCACACAGCATAGATACTAAGGCTGCTGGGCTCTGCTTGAAAACCTGCACAAAGCCAGGTCTGATGTTCTTGTCACATGAGACACAGGTCCTGGGCTGGTGTTCCCAGCCCCCATGTGGGAGGAGAGGACTGAGACAGGCCTCTTTGAATCCTTTATCTTTCTTAGTTATTTATTTGGCTCCAAATTGCTGTGAAAAGGGGTCACTGTGGAATTGCTTGCAGGCACACTCATTCTGGGGCTAGTAGAGAAGAGGGCAGATTTGGGGGAGCCCAGATGCTACAGCCAAGAGCTGTTACAGGCAAGGCCTTCAATTCCTTCTGCAAAGGACAGACGGAGCCTTCTCTGCAACAGGCAGATAAGGCACGTCATCTGGCTGACAGTGTTTTGATGCAGGGTAGGAAATCATATAAGAAATCTGGCATGCAGGTGTGGCAGCAAATGATTCATCAAAATATTCTAGAAGTCAAGGTCTGGGTGGGATTTTAACCTGGCACACATTAATTGGAATAGAATTAAGAGTAATTAGCCAGGTGCAGTGGCTCATGCCTGTAATCCCAGCACTTTGGGAGGCCGAGGTGGGCAGATCATTTGAGGTCAGGAGTTTGAGACTAGCCTGGCCAACAGGGTGAAACACCATCTCTACTAAAAATACAAAAATTAGCCGGGTGTGGTGGTGGGCATCTGTAATCCCAGCTACTTGGGAGGCTGAGGCAGGAGAATCTCTTGAACCCGGGAGGTTGGAGGTTGTGGTGAGCCAACATCGGGCCGCTGCACAATAAAATGGTGCTTTAACATGGTGAACTGAAGAAGTTTCAAGGTCTCTCTGACCTTCCCCCACCCCTCTCTCAATCTTCTGTCTCTTTCAAAGCACAGGATGAAGTTATTCCCTAAAGTTGTCTTATCTGCCTAAAGTTGGGACACACCAAAAAAGAAAGCAATTACCTCTGGTCCCTTCCCTGAGTTTTCACAAACTGAAATCATATCACAGGAAGAAAGACTGAAGTCTGTCAACAACACCTGGATGGACTTTTGTCACAAGCTATTGTCTTCTCTGCAGACCCAGTCGACTTTGTCCCAGGCCATTGCATACAATGTTCTTTAAGCCCATTGAATTCCCCTAAAAATCATTTACTACTCCCCTAATATCATCCGCACTTCCTTATCTCCCCTTTCCCTGTAAAGAAGGGTGCGTAACCATCTGTATCCCACTGCGTGGTTGATTTTACACTCGGATTCTCTCCTGTACAGATTAATAAATTTGTATGACTTTTCTTCTGTTAATCTACCTACTGTGAGTTGATTTTCAGAGAACCTTAGAAGAGCAAAGGGAAATTTTTCTTTGGCCCCTACAGTTATAGTAATATTGCCCAGTGGAAAGTATTATGAAAGCAAAGTGAAAGAAGGTAAGGGTTGCCCTTAATTTAACCATCAGCATTAAAGACCACAGTGAAGATAATTTCAAATGCTGTCTCTTTTCAAATGCGTTATTGACTTTGAAGACTAACAGGCTTATGTAGGTGAGATTCATGTTATTTTCCCAGATATGTGCACTCTCACCAGTGTGGAATGAGGACGACAACCACTTGAGAGGTTAAGCCGCACCCCCTCATTTTCAATGATCTCTACATTAGAATAAGATACAGACAAGTGTACAGGTTGAGAAAGTGAGGAGAATTAATTTACCTGATCATGAAAGCTTCCGAGATTCCTCGAGACCATCACTCAATGGATACCTTTCTTAAGGATTTTTTTTTTGTCGGTTTTCAATCTTATTTTTCTTTTTGCATCTTTGTAATGCCTTTTTGCTGGCGTCAATACACTTCATATCCAAGGTGAGAAGACATTACAAAAGAGTACAGTACCAAGTTAAAGTCTTGCTTGCCCAGAAGGGCTTATAATCCATTTCATGATCATCATCTGAAGGGCCCCACTGGAACCCAAACCCCTGTGAGGCCCTCAATACTATATCCTTCATCATTCAGCCCACTTGGAATAGACCCATCTTGGAGAACACAAACAAAAATAGAGAAAGGGGGTACAATTGCCCCACCTAAGTGTAGGCAAATAGGATATTTTGTTGTAGCATTTTTTTCTTTATTTCTTGATCATTTGCATAATTGCAGTACTCTTTTGATTCCCTTTGCCAGTGGGGAATTGGCTCCTAGCCCTGTAAACTGCTTTTATAAAAAGTTGGAAGTCAAGAAGTAAACCATGTTGCTCCAATTAGCCTCAAACCCGACCTAATTCGCTGTTGGACTAAAAGAGAACTTTTAGAGAAAATTATATCAGTGCCTATCACTTTAGTATCTGAGCCCTAAAAAAACTGTGGTTTCTGTCCTCCTTCTAGCTGAGACAGAACTGAAGCTTTGACATTCTCATTCAAGGTCATTGCCTATGCTGTCCTCTTGTGATAGTTGCACAATAGGACTGGAGATGAGGGGAGATGGTGAAAGATGAAAGGAGTAAGATTTCATTACTGTTACCCTGTCAGCCCCTGCGCACCAACTGGAGGTTGGAGAGTGCAGAGAAGCAAAACTCACCTCCACCAGAGAAAGGATGGAGGTGGTAGAGAGGTTCTTTGTAACAGAGAAGCATGTAAATTGGCTGAGGAACACGAATTCTGTTTATATGTTACTGATTGCTTAATTTGTTTACATGGTAACTCATTTATGCTGCGGTTCTTTGTTCTTTAGTAAAGATAGACAATCTAACAGAGCGAATCTTTGTTTCTAATGAGCTCATCTACTCCTGCAGTCTGTGCCACACCTGTAATTATAATTAGGACCCACTGCTTAGGATGCTGTAATCCTTTCTAGTGAAACCAATTGTGAGTTCACAAACTGAGTTATTAGCAGAGACTGCCTGAATTGATAGAATCAGCTTCATTAGCCCCTTTCATTGGTATTCTGACTGCACTTAGCCTTCTGTTAAGATGTGGCCGGGTATGGTGACTCATGCCTGTAATCTCACCATTTTGAGTGGCTGAGGCAGGAGGATTGAAGCCAGGAGTACATGACCATCTTGGGCAACAAAGCAAGACCTCTGTCTCTACTAAATAAATAAATAGCAGTGTTGTGTGCCTATAGTCCCAGCTACTAGGGAGGGTGAGGGCAGGAGGATTGCTTGAACCTAGGAGTTTGAGACTGCCCTGAGCTGTGATCATGCAACTGCACTCCAGCCTGGGCAACAGAGTGAGACCTTGTCTCTTAAAAAAACATGTAGATGGCTGACTTTTCTTATTAACATGGAGGCATCCTCACATTTTCAAGGGAGTTGTGACGTTAATATATTGCAACTGATTGTGACTGGGACACTCTGGTCAAACATAATGAGGTGAATCTTTCTGAAAAAGACACTGATACCAAGAATCCAGAGTATTGCTGAAGTCACACCTCAAGGATGAAGGAAAGAGAATCTATGTAGAATCACAGGAAGAAAACTCCTAGAAAATGGTCTTAATTAATTATGACATGTTGACTGTTCATTTTGATCACATCTTTGTTATGAGATGGGTATGTTTCAGCACTAACAGACTCTATGCTGTTAAGATAATTTAGCAGTCTGAATAGTCTGCCATCAAGAAAGAGCAGCCTGACAGTTTTATACATTCACTGTCTTTAAATGAAAAAACTTAACACAGAACTTTTTTGTTTCAATTATACTGAGACTTAGGGACACGCAGGCCTTGTTCTAACATTAACAGAGTTCCTTTTTTCTGAAGAGGGATTGTTTCTCTTTGATATAATGTTCCTTCTTAGAGACTTGATAAGAAAAAGAATGTGTAATTGCTGGGTTTGTATGCAGTTTGCAGTTATAACCTCTTTTTCTTTTCTCCAGCATCAAAATACGAGGAGTGGGTTTTTTAATCCACTTGAAGCAGATAAGACTCCGCCCTTGACAAGGTTTCATTTCTAAAATCTGAGCCCAAGTATTATAGCCTTCAATTGGCCTATTGTATTTCAGTCTGACAAAGGGTTTTCAGTCAACTGCAGTGGCATTTCAGTCTTTTAATCCTGCTGCAAATGACTGGATGTACCATGAAATTTTTCTCTGGCATGTCAAATAAAATTCAGTTTTGGAAAACAGAAGAAACAAAATTGAAACAAATAAGAATGATCTAGGACAACAATAATTAATTCCATTTATCAGTAGGCCCATGTTCATCTTATAAAAAAGGCTTTTGGGTGGAATGAGTATGTTTTACAAGAATATAGATTCATGAAAGTAAAATTGCTTTTTAAGCAAAGCCTGAATGTCCCTAAGGAAGAATCCTAGAACTTCACAATTAGCAATCAACATTGCTTCAAACTGTCGTTCTCCAAGTGTAGTCCCTGGACACTCAGCATCAGTATCACTTAGCAACTTGATAGAAATGCACACTCTTAGGCCACACTGAAGACCTACAGACCCAGAAACTGGGGCTAGAGCCCTGCAATCTGTGTTTTCACAAGCTCTTTAGGTGATTTTGTTGCTCACTCAAGTTTAAAAGCTACTGGCTTAGAAAAGTACCCCCGCCTCCTAAACAACCTACTTGTCTCCAGCTTTGCATCCACAAATTTTTCTCCACACTGTCTCCACAATGCCCTTTAAAAATACTGATGTACATTCTATTATAAAGACACATGCACATGTATGTTCATTGCAGCACTATTCACAATAACAAAAAAAAAAGCATGAATTCAACCCAAATGCCCATCAATGATAGACTGGATAAAGAAAATGTGGTACATATACACCATGGAATACTATGCAGCCATAGAAAGGAATGAGATCATGTCCTTTGCAGGGACGTGGATGGAGCTGGAAGCCATTATCCTCAGTAAATGAATGCAGGAACAGAAAACCAAACACCACATGTTCCCACTTATAAGTGGGAGCTGAACAATAAGAACACAGGGACAGAAGAAAGGGAGCAATACACACTGGCGCCTGTCGAGGGTGGAGGCAAGGAGAGCATCAGGAAGAATAGCTAATGCATCCTGGGCTTAATACCTAGGTAAATCTGTGCAGCAAACCACCATGGCACACATCTGTCTATGTAACAAACCTGCATATCCTGCACATGTACTCCAGAACTTAAAACTTGAAGAAAAATAAAATAATACTGATTTAATTATGCCACCCCCTTCCTTAAAACTCAGAATTTAGAACTTTAGAAGTGTCCCATTGTCGTTGGGTCAGGATATTCATGGTATTTAAGGCTCCTCTCACTTTGGTCCCTGATTAGCTCTGCAGCTCCATCTTTCCCCACTTCTGATCACTCCACCCTCCCTTGCCCACCAGCCCACATGCACGCACAGGTACACACTCACAATTCACACATCCACAGAGCTCCAGTCATTCTGAGCTCCTTGAAGTTCTGCAGATACACTACTCACCCCTAAGCTCTGTACATTGTTCCCTCCTCCTGAAGTGCCCTTTCTTTTTCCTTCCCACTCATTCCTTAGAACCTCTCAATCTGGATGACTTGTTTTCCTCCTTCCAGGATTTGTCCATTCTCACTTATCTTCTGTAAGAAGCTTTGCCCTGAGCACCTCTGCCCACAACTAGGCCAAGTTCCTTTACTAGGTGTTGTCACAGAACAGTCTGCATATTTCCCTCGTTGCACTCACCACTCAGAATTACAATTACTTGCCTGTCTTATCCCCTCCTCCAAACTGTAAGCTTCTAAGTGGGAGTGACTATCCCTTGCAGTCTTGATATCCCAATCTCTAGCTTAGGGTTTGGCTTATGGTAAGCATTTAATAACAAGTCAATGTTTACTAAACAAATGGACACATCCCTTGGTGCTACAATTACAGACGAACAGAACTGGGTCCTGACAAATCTATTTTGTGGGAATTAACACCTTGATCCCCTTGTTGCTCAGTCCAGTGTTGTTACCACTAAATCATACTGTGTTTAGACCTAAGGAATAATTCACGCAACCTGTTTTGTGTGTCAGCTGTTCTGCTCTAGAGAGAAAATGGGGACTAGCTGATTCCCTGGGTTCAATTTATAACACTTTTAACCAATCTGATTCTGATTTTGTGATGTATGCTAGGAAAAGTGACATCCCTGTACCAAAACAGACTGACATACACTTTGTATATTACCTCCCACACTCTCTAAATATGTGGTTCTTCTATCCACTGCATGGTACAGGTTCCCTTAGATCTTGGCTAGATGCCAGTGATCTAAGGGATCAAACAGCTAATGAGGTGGCTACAATGGAGTCCTGAAATGGGAAGGTCACCTCACATAGTGGGTGAGAATGTGGACTCTGGTGTCAGACTGATTGTTCAAATCTCAGCCCTACTTTATGCTAACTGTGACATGTAAGTCTCCCTTCTTCCTTATGTATAATAATGTTTCTTAGCTCAAGGCACTGGTGTAGGGACTAAAGAAAGTTGATCTATCAGGAGAATTTAGCACGTGGCATGTGTAAAATTCTTCATAAACAGCAAAAATAAAGCTTAATAAGATAATGAGTAATTTGGCCAGGTGTAGTAGCTCATCTCTATGATCCAAGCACTTTAAGAGGCTGAGGTGGGAGGATCACTTGAGGCCAGAAGTTTGAGGATGCCATGAGTTGTGATCACACCATTGCACTCAAGCCTGGGCAGCAGTACTATGCTATCATCCCATCTCATTGAAGAACTCACACTGAATTTAAGGGAGCACTGTTACCATCATGGATTGAACACTCACAGGACTCTTTTTTTTTTTTTTTTTTTTTGTGACGGAGTCTCACTCTGTTGCCCAGGCTGGAGTGCAGTGGTACAATCTCTGCTGACTGCAAGCTCCACACCCTGGATTCACACTATTCTCCTGGCTCAGCTTCCTGAGTAGCTGGGACTACAGGTGCCCACCACCACACCCAGCTAATTTTTTGTATTTTTAGTAGAGACGGGGTTTCACCATGTTAGCCAGGATGGTCTCGATCTCCTGACCTTGTGATTCGCTGGCCTCAGCCTCCCAAAGTGCTGGGATTACAGGCATGAGCCACCATGCCCGGCCCACTTGCAGGACTCTTTTAGTGCACAAGTGCTATGCACAGGTTCGAGTGTGAGAGAATATGGCAGACATTTCCAAGAAAATCTAAACAATTTTCTACACCCTTTGGAATGATCCAATCATTAAGCTTTCCTTGAATTCAATGGGAGTACTATGCCCAGAGAGGTTTCATAGAGCAGAGTGAGAAAAGTAACAGTCCTATAATGAAGAATGAAGTTGAATTTTCAATTGTCCTTAGATTATTACATTAGGCATATTATAAAAAGGAGGGATTCAATAAACTAGGCCTATTAGTATGGAGCTCAATTGGCCCTTTTATACAGAGGCCTGTACTAGAGATGACATTCTACTTTTTTATTCTCTAATGACTTCTAAAAGAGAGCTTGTACTCTGCTCAGGAAGGGTTAGGAAATCCACTGGTTTTATTAACATGTATTATTATGTTAATAGGCGCAAGATCACTGAGTAATTAAAAAATTCAAACATCTTGAAAATAACAGATTATCAATTTGATTACAAAATTGTCAAACATTTGTTGGCTGTATCTTAACTCTTAATGCTTTTGTAGAGCCGAGACTGAAATCAAATATATACTCTTTATTGAGCTTATATTTTAAGATACAAAAATCTAATTCCAACACTTACTAGCTCAGAGATGTTATTTCGCCTCTGTAAGCCTCAGTTTCCTGATGTGTAGAATGAAGTTCTGTGAAATTGTAAGTCTTACTTAGGGTCTGTGGATTAAATGAGCTAATCTCTGTGAAGAGAGAAGCACAGAATCTGGCTCATGGGCTCAGTAAATATTAGTTATGGTAATCCAAAGCCAGGGTGCCAAATATATCATTGGAGGATGTTTCACTGGAGATCCCGATTGATCACATTCCATTGTATGGCCCTCAAATAGTTGAGAAAATATGGATACACGCACATACATATCCTCACCTGTCCTTATGAAAACCCCAGTGGCAGTTCAGAGCAACAGACTGCTGTGATGGGTAGTTGGCTGTCGTTTTCTTCATCCAGAAAGTTCCTCAACACATTCTAGAGACAAATATGTCTGAATTCAGCTAAGATGGAGCAGCAGTTAACACGCTGAAGCACGTTCTGCCCTTAAGAGAAGAATGACTGAAAATGTCAGTGTTTTCTCTCTTCTATCATTCACAACCTGTAAGAACACCACACGGTCCTGCATCTCCCCATTTTCCTTATTTTTGACTTCCTGGCTCTTTCTTTCTCTACTGTACACCCCATCTTGCTAGCCACACTCTCTCTATATCTGTGTTCTTGATCTTCTCCCACCTAGATTTCCAAGTCCCCGCTTCCTGTCTCCATCTCATGTTTTACCTTCCATTTCCTTATTCCACTGTCAGCAGCCTCTTCTATAAAATCTTCGAAGACACCGAAGTTATACATATTTTGTGTGTTGCATCCATTGAACTGATTTGGCCAATGAAACTGTCATGGGTGCAGTGCTCTGAGCTGGTGCAGAGCAAGACAGGAGCTGAAGGAGTAGAGAGTCTTCAGGAGTACTGTGCAGAACAAAAAATGAACCTCAAGGTGAGATTATTGAAGTATCTGAAATAATAAAGAGTAAAAACAGACTGAAAATAGACTAATCATTCTACCCTGGGATTTGAGATTCAATGAGTCTTCCTTGGTGCCTGAATGGGGGGGCGGGCAGGGTAGTCTCAATAAAACTAAAAGAGGCATAACATTGTAAATTTATGCAACAAGTTCTCCCGCAGGGTTTTACAAACTGGAAATGAAAATCATTTAAGAAAGGATTGGATATGCCATGACTTGTGGATCATATTAAGTTAACTTTCTTTGACTAACTTCCATGCTGTTCTCAGGGTCAAGTTATAAATTACCTTTCCTTCACAGCCATATTATCAATTCTACTAACACAGCAAGCCCTCAATTTTTCATTTCATGCATCTCTCTATAAATGTAAACACTGTGAGTTTAGAGTTATAAAGAGTGAAAATGTTACTTCAGATAGGATAATGGAAAAAAAGGGAATAAATGCTGTGGTATGTAATCTATGTTTTTGCCATCTTTACTCTGCAGAAGTTATTTAACCTGTCTCATCATGCCAGAATACTGCATGCTTCACTTTCTACCTCTGGAAGTCATGACTGATATGTTGTTTGGCCACATTCTGTCAAGAAAAGTCTTCATTCTATAATATATGAATGACGACAAAATGACAGTGTACACCAAGGTAACATACCCAAGGCATAACCTCTGGTCTGCCAGGAATCATAAGTGACAGCAGTTTTTCATATTGAACATACCCACAGGCAACTCCATCTTTACATGTGGTCTGTGGTGAATTCTCTTCTCTGCTGTATACATACATTCAACACCCCACGCCAGAGGAGGATCACACAGTGCCTTGTATTTTCAGTCATCACTTTCAAAATCAGCACTTTATACATATAGGCTTAAAGAAAAACATGGAGATCAGCATTTGGGAAGTGAGGTGAGGTCCTGATCTTTTGCTCCTATTTCCTTCTCCATACCCAGTTAAACCAGACAAATATATTCATGGATACACGGAAAGGCAGAATTAGGACCAGATTACTGAAATTGATTGCTATTTTAAATGACATGTACGTCTATTAGACTTGAAAATTTTCCATATATGAATTGTAATCTCCCCCTTTGGAGGTACTCAGTTTGACATGTATATTTTCAACCACACAAATATCTTATTTGAGTGTCTGGCTTTTCCCCCCTAGAATAAATTTACTATAGTTTTGGGGACTTGCAGGGGCGGGTATAAGGGAGTTGATTTGTAAGTGCAGAACAGACAGGAAGTCAGAAACACTGAAAGCTCCTTTATAAAGGATAAAATGGACATGATAAGGAAATTCAAACTTTATTGGATTTATTTAGTGGCTTTCCCCCAAGAGCTAAGATAAAGTTGTGACTATGTTTATTTGAAAGAAACAAAATCATCAGTTAAATAGATCATCTTATCTTTTCAGAATCATAGATGGGCTTTCTTTCTCCTTACGTGTATTTAACTGAGATTACTGTAAAATTCCTTTGTAAAAAGATTTCAAGAAAATTGCAAAGTAGAACAGGAAAAAAACAAGATTTACGACTTGTACCCAGGAAAAAGGACTGTCCCTCCCTTCTCAGGAAAAAACAATCCTTTCAAATGAAACATGAGCTATGCCATGGTCAACAGATTAGGGCTATATCTAGCAAGATAATGGGCTCTGTATGGAAACACCCCATTTCTGCTTTCACACAGTTCCTCCCTTGGAAGCCTATGCGACAGTGTAAATGCATGTTAACGCTTCAGAGAGTTCTAGCGAAGGTCACAGGTTTATAAAAGGAACTCAGCATTTGAATTCAGAGTCACTGTGTACAGCCCACATCTGTCTATGGCTTGCAAATTTGATCAATGTTTTTGAGTGGAAGTAAAGAGAGATAGGAGAAAACAGTGTACCAACAATAGTTGTAATTTTGGTAGATGTTCCAAAAGCTCGATGGGAGCCTAAATTCTGAATTTTAACATTTGTCTTCCAAATGCTTGGGGCAGTGGAACCAACAAAAGACATTCTCAGAAAACATAATGAGGCTGATCTTCCTACAGTTACTCAACACCAGCATACCAAGGAGCTCATATGGCTTCCCCTTAAAACTTGTGGGACATGGATGCCATTTCAGCAGCAACACAAAGAAGCCAATGTTAGCAACTTCTCTGAGCCCCTACAACCCGGTGTAGAGATTGTGCTGTCTCTCTTCTGATTCTTTTCCCCCAAAGTATTACTGGGTTGATTCAATTGCCTGCAATCACTTTCTAGGTTTCTTTCCCAGAAGCTGTGTTTTCACCTGCTTCCAGACCTCCGCACATCTGGGATTCTATTTGTGGGTGACACTTCTTTCTACTTCAAAATTGCATTTTCAGTGTTAGCGCTACCCTAAAAATAAGTGGAACAAGTTTCTTTGCACTGGAAAAAACAAATCTTACCTTATTTATTTCATGTACTCTCTCCTGATTTCCAAGATGATGACTAGTGTTTCCAATAAATTACACACAAAACTAAAACCAAGCCAAACCAAACAAAAATAAGAACAAAACCAATATATTGGTATGTATTGATTGTTAATAGGTTGAGTGGAACAGGGCTGGTCCTGATGGTTTTTCTTTTCTACTGACATGAGATCCTCTTGTGGGAACATTTGGACACTATGTCTTAATCCATAGAAATGTCTCAAAGGATGGAAATTTTACGCCCTTGAAGGAGGCAGTTTGAAACAGATGGTCTCCATATATAAACATTTAGATAGCTCTATATCCACCCACAATTACAGCCAGTGTCTGATATTTCACAAAAGCAATATGAACCACAGGAAAAATTTCTGAACAAAGATTTGATAAAGTCACACTGTGACCAATTTTTCAAAAAGGTTAAGACTAAAAGGTACCTCTGAAGTTTCATAGAATTTTCATTCCCTATTCAGTTTCTGAAGGTAGTCTTGTCTGCAAGTTTTATATCCATCTTACACTTGCAGAGTTGCACAGGAAACAAATTCATTCCACTGCATCAAAAACAGCTACCTATACTTTCAGGGCTGTTTCACTCCTGTAACACCAATAGGTACATTTGAATCTTACTGGCCTACCAAGATTGAGAACAATTAGTTCTCAGATAATTTTTTCTGTTGTAACACATCATTAAATAGAAAGTATCAGTAATTTATCTTTGTTTTTGTATCAACTCCTTCTCAACCCCTATCCTCAAGGAGAAATAAAGTGCAGTGTATAATAGCCATGCTGAACTTAAGAACATAATATTTGAGATTCTTTTCACATCCTATGAAGCATGGGCTTTGAGAATTCTCAGCCCACATACTGTACAAATTCTCTAAACAAAATGGATCTTGACCCTGTACAGTTTCTTACAATGCTTCCACTGATAACCTAAGATGTCAACTACCAAAGCAAATGTGATGATGTCACTGCTGATAGTATTCCACCAAATCACTTGCTTAATGAGACAAAAGAAACCTAAATTGCAACACTCTGGTCAAAGAATACATTGCAGCAGTGATAAGATCAGAGAAAGTATTTAGATGCCAACCTCTAATCAGGAAGAGACAGAGAAAACTACGCAGACTACATAAGCAGGCTTCAAAGATAAAGAACATTGTGGCTGAATCTTTTGGAGAAGAGAGTATTGCTCTTTTAAGGCAGAAATGCCATGGAATGAAGCTTTAAGTTCTACCATGTGACTTAGTAGAAGAAAAAAAGCTATTATATTCATTCTACGATGCCCACGGCTTAAACTTGGAACAGTCTCATCTTCATCATCAATAATATGTATGTGCACATAGCCCATGAAAGTTTCTGTAATAAAGGAATGGGCCTTCCATTCTACATACCATGCCTAAAATAGGTTTCAATAGCAGATGGGTAGGTAGATTTCCAGAAGCACAGTCATCTCTGAATACAAGAATTTCTTCCTATTTTAACCCTTAAATTCCTGAGCACAGTGTGGGGCAGTCTATGATCATTTGACCAGAAGTTGAAAGGAAACACTAAAAATTATAAGGAGTGACAATTTTCTGACGTTCCAGTGAGACCAGCATTGCAAGGGGACAACTCCCAAGAACAATAAGAACTCAGGGCCCCCAGCTCTAGGAGCTCCCTTCCCTTCCCTTCCCTTCCCTTCCCTTCCCTTCCTTCCCTTCCCTCCCCTCCCTCCCTCCTCCCTCCCCTCTCCCTCTCCCACGTGGCCCTCCTCCCCTTTTCCCTTCCTCCTTTTTTTTGTTTTTTTTTTGACCGTCTTCGCTGCTGGGGTGCAGTGGCATGGTCTCAGCGCACTGAAACCTCCACCTCCCGGGTTCAAGTGAAACTCCTGCCTCAGCCTCCCAAGCAGCTGGGATTACAGGCGCCTGCCACCACACCAAGCTAATTTTGTATTTTTAGTAGAGATGGGATTTTGCCATGTTGGCCAGGCTGGTTTTGAGTTCTTGACCTTAGGTGATCCAGCTGCCTCAGTCTCCTAAAGTGCTGGGATCACAGGCATGAGTCACACCCCGCCCAGCTCTAAGATATTTCTTCTTAACTCTACTGATGGCAGTCATTACAGTGATACCCGAGGTGTATAACAAATCCACACATTTTACCATTGATCTAACAAATATTAATTAGACGTGCATAGTACCATGATAAAGGATACAGTCTTTGCCCTGAAGGTGCTAATTCACAGCTGGGGAGACATACAAGTAGACAGGCAGTTGCAGCATAGGTAGAGCAAGGACTAATAAAGGGTCACAGAGCCACAGAGAATGGACATCTCCTTTAGTAATGGCTTCCTGAAGGACAGGAGGCTTAACCCAGTGCTGAACAATGAGTTCAAGTTAGTCGTGGGAAGGATGAAGAGGACGGAAAGGCATTCCAGGCAGAGGAGAAACAGTCTGTACAAAGGTATGGAAGCAATGAAACACTGCAGTTGGGAGAAATGAAAGCAATACAGAGTAGTAGGCATGTGGGAAGCTCCAGTGGAGTAGCAAGAGAAACAGGCTGGAAATGTAGGCAGGAGTCAATCTTCAAAGGCTTCCTTTCCCACTTTCTTTTGATCCTATATAGACCTTGAAAGAACTGAATGTCTCAAAAATCAGGCTTTCTTTTGGTTTGCATGGTTTACTTCCTTTAGGGAAGCGCAAGGGGCCGGGGAACTCCCTTCCCTAGCCAAGGGAAGCCCTGAGGGACTGTGCCATGAGGAAGGGTGCATTCCAGCACAGATACTATGCTTTTCCCACGGTATCCGTAACCCACAGACCAGGAGATTCCCTCAGGTGTCTACACCACCAGGGCCCTGGGTTTCAAGCACAAAACTGGGCAGCTGTTTGGGCGGACACCAAGCTAGCTGCAGGAGTGTTTTTTCATACCCCAGTGGCGCCTGGAATGCCAGCGGGACAGAACCTGTTCACTGCCCTGGAAAGGAGGCTGACACCAGGGAGCCAAGTAGTCCAGCTCAGCGGATCCCACCTCCACAAAGCCCAGCAAGCTAAGATCCATGATTTGAAATTCTCACTGCCAGCACAGCAGTCTGAAGTTGACCTGGGACCCTGGAGCTTGGTGGGAGAAGCATCTGGCATTACTGAGGTTGGAGTAGGCAGATTTCCCCTCACAGTGTAAACAAAGCTGCTGGGAAGTTCAAACTGGGCAGAGCCCACCGCAGTGCCAAAAAGCTGATGTAGCCAGACTACCTCTCTAGATTCCTCCTCTCTGGACAGGGCATCTCTGAAACAAAGGCAGCAGCCCCAGTCAGGGGCTTATAGATCAAACTCCCATCTCCCTGGGACAGAGCACCTGGGGGAAGGGGCGGCTGTGGGCACAGCTTCAACAGACTTAAACGTTCCAGCCTGCTGGCTCTGAAGAGAGCATTGGATCTCCCAGCACAGCACTCAAGCTCTGCTAAGAGACAAACTTTCTGCTCAAGTGGGTCCATAACCCCTGTGCCTCCTGACTGGGAGACACTTCCCAGCAGGGATTGACAGACACCTCATACAGGAAAGCTCCAGCTGGTATCTGGCAGGTGCCCCTCTGGGACAAAGCTTCCAGAGGAAGGAACAGGCAGCAATCTTTGCTGTTCTGCAGCCTTTGCTGCTTATACCCAGGTAAACAGGGTCAGGAGTGGACCTCCAGCAAACTCCAGCAGACCTGCAGCAAAGGAGCCTGACTGTTAGAAGGAAAACTAACAAACAAAGGAATATCATCAATATCAACCAACAGGATATCCACACAAAAACCCCATCTGAAGGTCACCAACATCAAAGACCAATGGTAGATAAATCCAGGAAGATGAAGAAAACCAGCACAAAAAGACTGAAAATTCCAAAAACCAGAACGCCTCTTCTCCAAAGGATCACAACTCCTTGCCAGCATGGGAACAAAACTGGACATAGAATGAGTTTGACGAATTGACAGAAGTAGGCTTCAGAAGGTGAGTAATAAAAATTCCTCCGAGCTAAAGGAGCATGTTCTAACCTAATGCAATGAAGCTAAGAACCTTGATAAAAGGTTAGAGGAACTTCTAACTAGAATAACCAGTGTAGAGAAGACCTTAAATGACCTGATGGAGCTGAAAAACACAGCATGAGAACTTTGTGAAGCGTGCACAAGTATCAATAGCGGAATCAATCAAGTGGAAGAAAGGGTATCAGAGATTGAAAATCAATGTAATGAAATAAAGTCTGAAGACAAGATTAGAGAAAAAAGAATGAACAAAGCCCCCATTAAATATGGAACTATGTGAAAAGACCAAACCTACATTTGATTGGTGTACCTGAAAGTGACGAGGAGAATGGAACCAAGTTGGAAAACATTCTTCAGGATATTATCCAGGAGAACTTCCCCAACCCAGCAAGACAGGACAACATTCAAATTCAGGAAATACAGAGAACATCACAAAGATACTCCACGAGAAGAGCAACCCCAAGATATATAATTGACAGATTCACCAAGATTTAAATGAAGGAAAAAAGGTTAAGGGCAATCTGAAAGAAAGGTCGGGTTACCCACAAAGAGAAGCCCATCAGACTAACAGCAGATCTCTCCGCAGAAACCTTACAAGCCAGAAGAGACAGGGCAATATTCAACATTCTAAAAGAAAAGAATTTTCAACCCAGAATTTCATATCCAGCCAAACTAAGCTTCATAAGCAAAATAGAAATAAAATCCTTTACAGATAAGCAAATGCTGAGAGATTTTGTCACCACCAAGACTGCCATACAAGAGCTCCTGAAGGCAGCACTAAATATGGAAAGGAAAAAATGGTACCAGCCACTGCAAAACCATACCAAGTTGTAAAGACCATCAACACTATGAAGAAATTGCATCAACTAACGGGCAAAAATAACCAGCTAGCATCATAATGACAGGATCAAATTCACACATAACAATATTAACCTTAAATGTAAATGCGCTAAATGCCCCAATTAAAAGACACAGACTGGCAAATTGGATAAAGAGTCAATACCCATCGGTGTGCTATATTCAAGAGACCCATCTCATGTGCAAAGACACATATAGGCTCAAAATAAAGGAATGGAGGAAGATTTACCAAACAAATGGAAAGCAAAAAAAGCAGGGGTTGCAATCCTAGTCTCTGATAAAATAGATGATCAAAAGAAACAAAGAAGGGCATTACCTAACAGTAAAGGGATCAATGCAACAAGAAGAACTAACTATCCTAAATATATATGCACACAATACAGGAGCACCCAGGTTCATGAAGCAAATTCCTAGAGACTTACAAAGAAATTTAGACTCCTACACAATAATAGTGGGAGATTTTAATACCCAACTCAGTATTAGACAGATCAATGAGACAGAAAATTAACAAGGATATTCAGGACTTGAACTAAACTGTGGACCAAGTGGACCTAATAGACATCCACAGAACACTCCACCCCAAATCAACAGAATATACATTCTTCTCAGCACCACATCACACTTATTCTAAAATTGACCACATAATTGGAAGTAAAACACTCCTCAGCAAATGCAAAAGAACAGAAATCATAGCAAACAGTCTCTCAGAAAACAGTGCAATCAAATTAGAACTCAGAATTAAGAAACTCACTCAAAACCACACAACTACATGAAAACTGAACAACCTGCTCCTGAATGACTACTGGGTAAATAACGAAATTAAGACAGAAATAAGTAAGTTATTTGAAACTAATGAGAATAAAGACACAATGTACCAGAATCTTTGGGACACAGCTAAAGTAGTGTTTAGAGGGAAGTTTATAGCACTAAATGCCCACAGGAGAAAGGAAAGATCTGAAGTCAATACCCTAACATCACAATTAAAAGAACTAGAGAAGCAAGAGCAAACAAATTCAAAAGCTAGCAGAAGGCAAGATATAACTAAGATCACAGCAGAAAAGAAGGAGATAGGGACACGAAAATCCCTTTAAAAATTCAACACAGGAGCTGTTTTTTTTTTTTTAAACGATTAATAAAATAGACTGTCAGCCAGACTAATAAACAAGAAAAAAAGAGAAGAATCAAATAGACACAATAAAAAATGATAAAGGGGATATCAACACCAATCCCACAGAAATACAAACTACCATCAAAGAATGCTACAAATGCCTCTACACAAATGAAAAAGTAGAAGAAATGGATAAATTCCTATACACATACACCCTCCAAAGATTAAACCAGGAAGAAGTGGAATCCCTGAATAGACCAATAACAAGATCTGAAATTGAGGCAATAATTAATAGCCTACCAACCAAAAAAAGCCCAGGACCAGATGGATTCACAGTCGAATTCTACCAGAGGTACAAAGAGGAGCTGGTACCATTCCTTCTGAAACTATTCCAATCAATAGAAAAAGAGGGAATCCTCCCTAACTCATTTTATGAGGCCAACATCATCCTGATACCAAAACCTGGCAGAGACACAACAACAAAAAAAGAAACTTTCAGGCCAATATTCCTGATGAACATCAATGTGAAAATCCGCCATAAAATACTGGCAAAGCGAATCCAGCAGCATATCAAAAAGCTTATCCACCATGATCAAGTCAGATTCATCCCTGGGATTCAAGGCTGGTTCAACATACGCAAATCAATAAATGTAATCCATCACATAAACAGAACCAACAACAAAAACCACATAATTATCTCAATAGATGCAGAAAAGACCTTCAATAAAATTCAACACCCCTTCATGCTAAGAACTCTCAATAAACTAGGTATGGATGGAACATATCTCAAAATAATAAGAGCAATTTATTACAAACCCACAGCCAACATACTGAATGGGCAAAAACTGGAAACATTCCCTTTGAAAACTGGCACAAGACAAAGATGCCCTCTCCCACCACTCCTATTCAACATAGTATTGGAAGTTCTGGCCAGGGCAATCAGGCAAGAGAAAGAAATAAAGTGTATCCAAATAGGAAGAGAGGAAGTCAAATTGTCTCTGTTTGCAGATGACGTGATTGTATATTTAGAAAACCCCATTGACTCAGCCCTAAAATCTCCTTAAGCTGTTAAGCATCTTCAGCAAAGTCCCAGGTTACAAAATCAATGTGCAAAAATCACAAGCATTCCTATACACCAATAACAGACAGAGAGCCAAGTCATGAGTAAACTCCCATTCACAATTGCTACAAAGAGAATTAAATACCTAGGAATATAACTTACAAGGGATGAAGGATCTCTTCAAGGAGAACTACAAACCACCACTCCAGGAAAGAAGATAGGACACAAACAAATGGAAAAACATTCCGTGCTCATGAATAGGAAGAATCAATATTGTGAAAATGGCCGTACTGCTGAAAGTAATTTATAGAATCAATGCTGTCCCCATCGAGTTACCATTGACTTTCTTCACAGAATTAGAAAAAACTACTTTAAATTTAATATGGAACCAAAAAAGAGCCTGTATAGCCAAGACAATCCTAAGCAAAAAGAACAAAGCTGGAGGCATCATGCTACACTACCTGACTTCAAACTATACTACAAGGCTACAGTAACAAAAACAGAATGGTACTGGTACCAAAACAGGTATATAGACCAATGGAACAGAATAGAGGCCTCAGAAATAACACCACACATCTACAACCGTCTGATCTTTGACAAACCTGACAAAAACAAGCAATGGGGAAAGGATTCCCTATTTAATAAATGGTGTTGAGAAAACTGACTAGCCATATGCAGAAAACTGAAACTAGACCCCTTCCTTACACCTTATACAAAAATTAACTCAAAATGGATTAAAGACTTAAATGTAAGACCTAAAACCATAAAAATCCTAGAAGAAAACCTAGGCAATACCATTCAGGACATAGGCATGGGCAAAGACTTCATGACTAAAATACAAAAAGTAATGACAACAAAAGCCAAAACTGACAAATGGGATCTAATTAAACTAAAGAGCTTCTGCAGAGCAAAAGAAACTATCATCAGAGTGAATAGGCAACCTACAGAATTGGAGAAAATTTTTGCAATCTATCCTTGTGACAAAGGGCTAATATCTAGAATCTACAAAGAACTTTAACAGATTTACAAGAAAAAAACAACCCCATCAAAAAGTGGGCAGAGGATATGAACAGACACTTCTCAAAAGAAGACATTTATGTGGCCAACAAACATGAAAAAAAAAGCTCATCATTACTGGTCATTAGAGAAATGCAAATCAAAACCACAATGAGATACCATCTCATGCCAGTTAGAATGGCAATCATTAAAAAGTCAGGAAACAACTAGATGTTGGAGAGGATGTGGAGAAATAGGAACACTTTTACACTGTTGGTCAGAGTGTAATGTTCAACCATTGTGGAAGACAGTGTGGTAATTCCTCAAGGATCTAGAACTAGAAATACCATTTGACTCAGCCATCCCATTACTGAGTATATACCTAAAGGATTATCAGTCCTTCTACTATAAAGACACATGCACATGTATGCTTATTGCATCACTATTCACAATAGCAAAGACTTGGAACCAACCCAAATGCTCATCAATGATAGACTGGATAAAGAAAATGTGGCACATATACACCATGGAATACTATGCAGCAATCAAAAAGGATGTGTTCATGTCCTTTGCAGGGACATGGATGAAGCTGGAAGCCTTCATTCTCAGCGAACTAACACAGGAACAGAACACCAAACACCACATGTTGTCACTCACAAGTGGGAGGTGAACAATGAGAACACATGGACACAGGGAGGGGAATATCACACACCAGCCTGTCAGCGGGTGGGAGGCTAGGGGAGGGATCACATTAGGAGAAATACCCAATATAGATGTTAGGTTGATGGGTGCAGCAAACCACCATGGTACATGTATACCTATGTAACAAACCTGCATGTTCTGCACATGTATCCCAGAAATTAAAATATAATTGAAAAAAAAAAAAGAACAATTTTGCTGAGACTAGGAATAAAGCTTATTGGTCCAGGTATAATGACTTGAAGTGAGCTGTCTGGGAGATGGCTTTTGACAACACTAACCTCTCAATGCAAATCATTACACACTTCTATTATCCCTATCCTTAGGCAAATTTACTTATTCAACAAGAATCTTAAATTCATAACTCTAATGCCTCATTCTTCACTTCCCATAAAAACAAAAACCATATATGCCTTTGAAACAGTTCCAGCCATCATATCTGATTAAAGTGTGGCCGTATTTTAACCTCAATGCCTTTTTTAAAAAGTGTAATCTTAGTAGGCACAAACCCCAGGATACAAACATAATTTGCCAGCTGAGTTAGCAAGAAATAATATATTTATCTGTTTTTTTAATTTAAAATAGATAAGCAAACATATCACCTCAGTGAAAGCTATCCAAAGATAGTTTCAGAACTCTCCAAATTGTGAAGGAAATAAACAGCCAAGGGAACGAATTTTCAAACTCAGTTCCAGTACATATTAGAACTTAAAAAAAAAATTAGATGTTGAGTGTTCTTCAGGGACACACTTAAATTTGTGATATGAAAAAGAAATGAATTCATTTGTCAATAAGGCACTTGTGAGGGGAAAATATGAAAAGAAACAAATCTATCTTGATTTTTAATGAACATGAATTTAATAAACTTAATGTTTATTAAAACAAATTTTTTATTTAAAAAAAATTTTTTATTAAAAAAAGATAAAACAGTGCATACAAATAATTTCATTTTGCAAGGTTTAAGAACAAGGATAAGTAATGTGTGGTATTAGAAATCAGGATGTTAATGCTTGGGGTAGGTAGTGACTAGAAGAAGGCACAAAGAGTTTCTGGGGTACTTGATTTTTGATCTGGGTGTTGGTTACACAGGTATGTCCACTTTGCAGAAATTTATTGAACTGCATAATTATGATTTTGCACTTTTCTGTATGTATCTGTTAAAAAAGTGGAAATGAAGAATTGGACTTGCATGCACCAGCAACCATTAGAAAATGCTTTCCTTTCAACAATATACCATTCATACTTTATGTCATATACACAAATTAACTCAAAATAGATCAAATACCTAAATGTAAGAGCTCAAACTATAAAACTCTTGAAAGAAAACAGGGAAACATCTTCATGACATCATTACAGTGATTTTCTGAATAGTTCCAAAAGCCTCGCCAATAATTAAAATTTAAAACTTTTGCACATCAGAGGACCCTATCAAGAGAGTGAAAAACAACCCACACAATGGGACAAAATATTTGCAAATCATATATCTGACAAGGGATTAATTTCCAGAATATATAAGCTCAACAACAAAAACAAATCCAAACAACCCAATTTAAAAAATGAGCAGAGTACTGAATATCCATGTCTCCAAGGAAGATATACAAATGGGCAATAAGCATATGAAAAGATGGGCAACATCATTAGTCATTAGGGAAGTGCAAATCAAAACCACAATGAATACCACTTCACATCCATTAGGGTAGCTATTATTTTTAAAAAAGGAAAATAATAACTGTTGACAAAGATGTGGAAGAATTGGAACACACGTATTGCTGATGGGAGTGTAAAATAGTTCAGCTACTGTGGGAAACAGTATGGTGGTTCTCTAAAAAGTTGAACATGTAATTACTGTATAATCCAGCAATTTCACTTTTTTTTTTTTTTTTTT
>NW_016804262.1:3872457-3885971 GCF_001698545.2 Rhinopithecus bieti
TTAAGTCATACAAAATTTTACTGAGTAGTTCCTATTGAGATGCACATTAACACAAACATAAATCATTATTACATTCTACTGTACCATCCCTCAGGTTAAAAAAATCTATCTCAGTATATACTTACTATATATAAGTTTAGGGAATTAAAATTCTTATTTTGGATGGTCTTTGGAAGAGTATTTTACAATGGAGTGAACTCTTTTTTTTTTTTGAGACGGAGTCTCGCTCTGTCGCCCAGGCTGGAGTCTGGAGTGCAGTGGCCGGATCTCAGCTCACTGCAAGCTCCGCCTCCCGGGTTCCCGCCATTCTCCTGCCTCAGCCTCCCGAGTAGCTGGGACTACAGGCGCCCGCCACCGCGCCCGGCTAGTTTTTTGTATTTTTTTAGTAGAGACGGGGTTTCACCGTATTAGCCAGGATGGGAGTGAACTCTTAAAAAATGTAAATCAAGACTGGGCAAAGGTGGCTCACGCCTGTAATCCCAGCACTTTGGAGGCCAAGGTGGGCGGATCACATGAGGCCAGGAGTTCAAAATCAGCCTGGCCAACATGGTGAAACCCCGTCTCTACTAAAAATACAAAAATTAGCTGGGTGTGGTGGTGTACATCTTTAATTCCAGCTACTCAGGAGGTTGAGGCACGAGAATCACTTGAACCCAGGAGGTGGAGGTTGCGGTGAGCCAAGATCACGACACTGCACTCCAGCCTGGGCGACAGAGCAAGACCCTATCTCAAAAACAAATGAAATAGAATAAAATAAAATGAAATAAAATAAAATACTGGTAATCAACTTCTCTTTGCCACTGTCTAACTATGAGATCTTGAATAAGTGGTGTTACTTTTCTGGAACTCAGTTTTCTGGTCTAGATTTTCTCTTATGGTTGATTCTATTCTAATAAATTTTGCTAGATTCCATATTTTGACTTTACTGTTAACTAAAAGACATGCTATGTAACCATGTAACACAAGTATTTGGGGTAGGTTTGCAGTATTATAAATCATTAGAGGGGTCACCTTGGCTATACTAACTTCCCTAGTATCCCTAATGCCCAACCTGTTACATGGAGTAGGTGCTGCACACTATGTTTTTGAATAAAGGAATGAATGAATGAATAGCTTTAGCTCAGGGAGTTACTAATGCTCATAATTTTACTGAAAATCTGTAACTTTCACCTCATTAAAATATTATAGTAGGCCGGGTGCAATGGTTCACACCTGTAATCCCAGGTCTTTGGGAGGCCGAGCGGGGTGGATCACCTGAGGTCAAAAGTTCGAGACCAGCCTGGCCAACATGGCGAAACCCCATCTCTACTAAAAATACAAAACATTAGCCAGGCATGGTGGCGGGTGCCTGTAATTCCAGCTACTCAGGAGGCTGAGGCAGGAGAATTGCTTGAACCCAGGAGGTGGAAGTTGCAGTGAGCCAAGGTCCCACCATTGTACTACAGCCTGGGCAACAAGAGTGAGACTCCATCTCAAAATTTAAAAAAATATACACACACACACACATGCACGCGCGCGCGCGCGCACACACACACACACACACACACACACACACATATATAAAAGTAAATTCTGTATGTGAGTTTTAAATTATCTGATTTTCCTTGGGGGATTTTTTTTTTCTTTTTACCTCTTACCTCTGCAATCCTCTGCCCTGCTCACAGACCAGCATTCTGAAAAGACTGCGTTTTGAAACAGTTGAAAGAAATTGATTAGAGAGCAAGAGTGTAGTTTTTACTTAGCATTCAATGGCCAATTAACATGCCTTCTACCCACTGGCTAAACAATCTTGGGCATGTTAATTCTCCATCGTGGGTCTCTCTGGTTCTTTAAAAAATGAGGATAAAAACATTGACTTGTTTTGAAGAGGAAACAGCTAACAGCCATAAAGATTACAGTTCATCAGTGAGCCCGTGGAAGGCTAATCTCTAATACCAGTCAGTGTGCGATATTCACCTGGTTGCTTCCTTTGGGGAAAACTTCTGGAAACAAAATAGTACCCATTAAGAAATACAGCTTTTTCCCTTCCACAGTTGCCAAAGTTTGTTTATTTTGAGGGTTGTTTGTTATACTTATTTTTTTTCCTTTTCTAATTAAGGTGTTCTGGAAATAAGATCATTATCCTCGTGTATATCTGCTGGGTAGAGTACCCTTGAAGGTCAAGATTTTTGCATGATTCATCAAAGGAAATAATGAGGCAGTAAGTAAATTTAAAGTCCAGACTCAGGTTCTTTGTGGGAAAAAAAAAAAATGGCAACTACACACTTGCTCTCTAACCAGCTTCTTTCCGTTGTTTCAAAACTCAGTCTCTCCAGAATGCTGGTCTGTGAGCAGGGCAGAGGGTTGTAGAGGTAAGAGGTAGAAAGAAAAAAAAATCAGTTGAAACAGAATATTTTTGGAAAATTATTACTAACTTTAAGATTGGACACTTTTTAAAGGCATCGTTACAAAGTTATACAAATATATCAAAAAATCTGATTATTATAAATATCATATCCAGTTTTGACAAAAATGAGTCATAAAATGAGAATGTTTCCCTTTCCCTACAGGTTTGACTGGTCGTGGTAATTAATTTTAACATCTGTGAAGGTCATTTGCTCTGTAAAATGATAAATGATCAAATAGCAGGGCATAAAAGAAAAGTGACAATTGCATGTATATTGTGCACCATATGGCCCAATTCAGTACCAATATAGGGAACAACACAGGCTTGGTAAACAATAGGGATAATATGGCCTGTGTTAACAAGAGTAGATTTCTATCAAGTAGTGAAAGTACAGAGTCATATGGTAAATTTTGGCCTCACAAAGATGAGACTAATATCATTAGCCATTTATTGCAAAGGAACGAAATTTTTTCAAATTAAATTCATGATGGATTTTAATAACTTGGTTAATGTTAGCAAACGATTATGCCTCAAGCCATTATAATAATGATCATTATTAGCAAGAGTCTGTTTTCACAATGTTTATAATGCTTAAAATTAATCCAGAAGTCAAGAGTCATTAAATCATTTCACCTGCAGCAGAATTCAAAAGACGCACATATTTCACATAATTGCAATTTAAAAACAAAAGCTGTGAAGGCAGTGGAAAAATACACAAGAAAATCAAGCTGTTAACTACAGTGCCACCAAGCGACCAACCTCAAAATTCCACATATAATCAAAAGGGCAAATATAAAGGAAAATAATTATATGCAGAAAAGAGACCACAGCAAGAACCTCAGATGGATGCTGATTATGGACCTCATTGAATCTCAAAACTCTAAGAGGTCAACTTTTAACTATCTAGAATTAATCATTTTCATCTAGGAAACTTCAGGGATCATCAGTGGATTGCCAGAGAGCTTGCAAATTGCTGAGTTTGAAACACAGATGGAGATAAGTCCTTTAAAACAGTAGCTAGATTTTCAAATGTAAGGGAAAAAAACATTATGTTTGAGTGGTATGAAAGAGTTGACCATTCCAGATGACATGGTATGGTCTTCAGATACAAAGAATAAAGTGTGAACAAAAGAGAAAATTATAATAGAAAACATTTAATTATATCCTCTAGAATCTTTTCTAGGTGTGAGGTTTAAAGTCTATAAAATGTTGGAATCAGACCAGATGATTTCTAAAGTCACTTACCAGGCCAGAAATCCTATGGCAAAGATCATTCAAGTCATGTGGCTCCACAAATTTTATGCAAAACATGGACATATATGCTTGTACAGTATGAGATTGTACTCTAATAGTTGAACAGATAACACACCTCAATTGAAGTAAAAACTAAAAGGTGTTAAAGAAAAATAGAAAAAAAAAACTTATAAATCCAGATAAAAGATAATTTGGAAATAACTCTTACCAGTAATGTTTGAATCATTTATTTTTTCATTTATTCATCAAGTATATCTTGAGTTCTAACTATGTGCCAGGCATGTGGACTAAGTTCTAGGGATAACAACATACCATGGGAACTGTTTTCCAAGATGGGAAGATATCATTAATAAAAAGAACTCAGAACTAATCACATGAGGCTAAAAAAAAAATGTGGGTTGAAAAAGGGTAAGAAGTTAGCCCGGCTTCCAAGGTATATATAGATTAATTATAGTCTATAGACAAAAATATCTGACCCCACCCTTATGAGTTATCCCTGGAAATGCTGTCATTATTCTTAGGTCAAGCAGCATAAAACTGACAACCAATCAACCAACAAAAAATGACTAAGGGAGTGACGAGTCTGAATGACTAATGGGAGAAACTTAGGAGCTAAACATAAACCATTTTACTGTATAGACTGACCAAACCAGGTCTAAAAATAGAAAACTAATGTGGGGATTGATATTGTTTTCCAGTGCACAAGGAGATAACCATGGGAGTGGACAGTAAGATAGAGTTTGGAAGAGGAAACTTCAGATAATTTCAGAAAAAAATACATCCTGTCAGAGAAAATTATCCCATTAATACAATCACTAGAGAGCAATGTTAGTAATTCCATTTGTTGATGGGTTGGGAACCCACCAACTGAAGCTTTAGGGCATGTGTTATTATCTGAGGAGTAGAATGGGCCGCTGGTGCCTCTCAGTCTCTGATTTACACTCTGCAAATGCTCAGGGCAGAAGTGGAAAATCGTTAAGGAAAAGCAAGTGCGTTCTCTGTGGAATATGGAAATGGATTATGGCGTGTTTCAAAGTTACAAACTATTCAATTAAGTCATTTCCCCCTTCACTTGTTGCTTCTTTCCTATTGGTTCCAATGAAGGAGCCAAACAGGCCCAACACTCTACTTTTCCAGAGAACTGGAGTCCAGTCTGAATGCCACCGACTAAAAGAACATGATAATTTTTTTTCCTAAAAATTGTCCACATTTGCCATGCAAAACAGTTCAAATTTCTGGTTCTCTTTCTCCTGTCCTGAAATCAACAAACATGCAAAAATCTCACCTGGGCAAGGTGAGTTAGTCCGAGAGTGCGCAGTGTGTCTGATTGCTGCTGACTTGTCTACACCCTCACAGTCCCTTACAATGACCTCTAGGAAATAAGAATGTGTCCTGATTTTGTTGGACAGGTGCAACACTCAATCAGCTCATACTTGGCTCTAGTCTGACCATGCCAGAGAGGGCCAGCCATTATCTTCTGTTGTATTTTAAAGTGCAGAAAACAAAAAGCAACTACCTTTTTGGTTCTGTGACTAGGCACCTCTGCTCAGCTTCTGTCCCCAGTTTGGAGTTTGGAGCTCAGTGGTGTTCTTCTCATAACTTCTACCTGGTGGTTTGGACCTTGGCTCTTTGAGTTAAATACGTGACTTCTGATTTTAACCATCTGCTGTATTTCTAGACTGAACTGGCTGCACTTATTGTTTGTTTGTTTCCTGATGTATTTTTCCCCTCTCTTAGACCTAAGCTATGAACCCAATGTTGATTCATAAAACTTTGCAGTAATCTTTCCTTTGATCTATAAGGAAATTTTTAAAAATTGATTAAATGTTTCAGGATTCATCTTCTCAGCTTTGCTGGTACAGAAACTTTTTCATTTTCAGACCTATGCCTGTTTGTCATCTTTAAAAAACCCATTATTTTGGTCATTCCAGGTATGAATGAACAATTATAATAACAGTGATATATCTGCTAAAGTAATAAATTATAGTTTAAGGTGTCATTTAAGCTATAAGTTATTAGTTATTAGTGGTCACTTTTATAGGTAGTTTTTTTTTGTGACCTGTGCCTTTCTTTGCATGTGTAAAAAATCTATGTAGTGGGAATTTGTTTTATTTTAATATGAGTGGTTAGAAATATAGGTTCTAGAATAATGATATAACTGATATATCCAATTAGTTTACCAAAGCATTATCTATCATAGCTTAGTGTATGCACTCTATAATTTTCTTGCATAAGTAAATTATTATTATTTCTTTTAAGTACAACTGGCATTCACATTTTCCCTCAATCTATAATTTAGAAATTTTGATAATAGACAGGTAAATAGATGGTCTTTCTTGATGAGTTATAATTAAGGCATCAAACACTTACTTAGTGTTAGGAAATAAATTGCCTTAAAATAAACTTATGCAAATACCTCAAATGGACCCACATGACTTCAGTAGCTGAAAGTAATTATAATAGAAATTTTCAATTCTAGTCCATAGGAGAGTACAAATACTAAAGCTCCCACACTTGTAAGAAATATGCCAGAATTTGCAAAAAAAAATTTATTTACAGAAATGTCCATTTATTCTCACACTTGTTTTCAGCTGTTTCGAGAGAACAAGTTGACACGGACAGCATCAGTTAACATCATTGCCTGAATTATCCTTGGTAATTGACTTTAATTGTCAGAGCATAAGACTGGGGAATGGGAGATATACTACATGACTTCTCTGTTCATATATCTCCCTTCTTTCCATCCTCCCCCACCTTTAGTTTGTGAGATGTACTTCCCAGTCATGTGGGTTTTGGAATTCTATCTAATCAAGGAGTTTACACACAAGGCATAGACCACAGATCAGAGGTAATCCTAATCATTTGAAATGGCATGGAACCAAAAAGAAGAATTCTAACTTCTACATTATCATGCTATTTTTTTGCTGTAAAACAATAGATAATTCTTATAAATCAAAAAAATTCTTAGAAATTGTTATGATTTGATGTTTATGAAATCATAAACATTAGATCCTAAATCTGATTCTTAGAATCTTACGCATGTTAGGAATTGGGATTAAATTATACACAGCTTTGTTAATAATAGGTTAGATCACATGAAATTACTATTTTTAACTGACAAATAATTGTGTATATTTATGTAGTATAATGTGATGGTTTGATATATATAGAGACAGTATAGAAAGATTCAGTCAAGCTAATTAACATATCCATCATCTGACATCATTTTTTTGTGGTGAGAACATTAAAAATCTATTATTCTAGCGATTTTGAAATAAATGTTATTAACTGTGTTAGTCCATCCTTGTTTTACTATCAAGAAATACCTGAGACTGGGTAATGTATAAAGAAAAGAGGATTATTTGGCTTGTGGTTCTGCAAGTTGTACGGGAAGCATGGCAGCATCTGCTTCTGGTGAGGCCTCAGGGATCTTTCAATCATGGCAGAAGGCAAAAGAGGAGTGAGACATCACACAAGGCTAGAGCAGGAGGAAGAGAGGGAGGGGAGAAGTGCTACATACTTTTAAACAACCAGATCTCATGACAACTAACTATTACAAGAACAACACCGAGGAGATGGTGCTAATCTACTTGTAAGAACCCCACCCCTTTGATCCAATCACCTCCCACCCAGCCCCACCTCCAACATTCGGGATTACAGGTGAACGAGATTTGGGTGGGGACACAGATCCAAACCATATCATTAACTATGTTCAAAATGCAGTGCAATCGATCACTAAAGCTTATTCCTGTGATCTAACTGGAACTTTGTAAAAATGATGGTTAGATTCCACGAAGTGGTAATGCCTGAACTGTATATAAGCTATTGGGCCTGAAGGCCCGATAGGGGAGTGTTAACCTGTTCTCCTTTCATGAAACACTGAAATTATAATTTTTGTATGTTAAAAAGATCAAATGTTGGCAGCTTCATAAGGTTTAACTACATAAAATCAGAGTATAATAGGAAATTTTATTAAACAGCTATGTGCTAGGTATTCTATTAGTTATATGTTTATTATATTAGACTTTTACAAAACGTTGCCGGGTTGATATTAGTATTATTCCCATTTACAGAGGAGAAAATGAAGTAGTTTGACAAAGTTGGCATGGCTATTAGCTTCTGGTTTAAACCTATGCCTCTTTTTTTTTTTTAAAGATGGTGAATTGGAGGGGTTGTTAGTATGCCACTTTCCAAGTGGGAGCACTTGGAAAGACAAAATAGTGTGGAGAGATTCATGCTGTGAACTTTTTTCCAAGAAGCAATACAGGAACTTAACAGAAAAACTGAAGAAACCACAGACCCCTTGAAAGAAGCAGTAGGCTGCAGCCTACACCATGAGCCAGGCAGATAACTGTGAGTCCCCATGGTGTTCAAGGGGAGAAACTGCCTCTGGGATACACACTCCCACTGGGGAACCTGGCAATCCAGTCCCCAGAGGAAGCCCTCAACCCTACCCAGAGCTGGAACTGATTTAGTGAGCATCGGGGAGTATATGAGAAGGAGTGGCATTGGAACATGCTTTGGCTCCCAGATGCCAGTGGGGACAAAGGGAAGACATTTCTGATCCTACCTCACAGTGGACCTCATGGAAGTTGGGCAGTTAACTCAGGCAGTGGTCACAGGTGGAGAGAAGCTCCCAACTGAGATTCGTGATATAATCTCAACTAGGAACGAACCCCCTAGACCACGGGCAGAAAGTGTGCTGTAGCCACAGGTGCAGAAGCTGGATGCCCTTGCTTCGGGGCCAGACTGGGAGAGGCATGACCTGAAAGCTGTGGTTTCTTTCTCAGTGGGGAAGGTTTATGGCCTGGGGCAGTTGTGGGTTCTGAGCACAGGCTGTCTGGAACCTAGCTAGCTGCTGCTAGTGGAACAATGTGGTGCGAGATCTGCTTTGCTAAGTGCATGGGAGCTGTGTGGGGCTTACTGCCACCTGCTATTCCCCACTCCCTGTGTGGATTCTTATGTGCAGCAGAGGCAGCTGCACTCTTCCCTGGAGTACCACCCCGGAAGCCAGAGAACTTCCCTCTGATCCCCGCTGGGGCTGTTGCTTGTGCGCACACATGGGGAGCCAGAGCACAGACTTGCCTGACCCAGGCCCCACCTGGCTTTGCCCTTCCACCTGCCCTCGTAGCTTAACATAAAAAATGGGGACTTTGGGGAGCTCTATGGCCCTTTGCATTGACTGAGACATTAGAGTACCTCCCTTGGATAACATAAAGCCAGCACAAATCCCACCGCTACCACCATAGCTGATGCTGTTTTGCAAGTGTCACCTCCTTGCTGAAGGCCAACTGACACAATCCATTACAGCATCTCCTGGTAGAATAACACAGCACCAAGGAAGAATAAAATTTATGAGTGACTTCAGCTATCACAATTGCCTGCAACATCCTGCCTAACCAGGAGGTTGTGAGTGTGCTCATGTGACCAGTTTATTACTACTACAATGGACGTTTGGGAAAGCCAACACAAGTAAGGCTATTTATAACAAAGGAAATCTCTCAGCATCTATGTTATTACCCTGCCACCTCCATCAGAGCTGGTGCTGGTACCTGCGGCTGGTCAGATCACATCACTGGATCCCTTTCAGACATTCCCCAGCACCAGCCTGGAGTGTGGCAGCCCCACTGGGTTGCTAGAACCAGAGGAGCACTAGGATTCACAGTAGTCTGGCCCTCAGGGACTCCTACTCCTAGAGGAAGTGGGAGTGCACCACATCAAGGGAGCACCCTGTGGGACAAAAGAATCCAGATGGCAGGCCTTGAGTCACAGAAATGTCTGCCTGTGGGAAGTATCTTTCAACAGAGGTACAGATGCAGTGCTGGGCTCAGCAGGGAAAGTAGTCTGCTACTCTACCCTAATAGTCAGGCAGCCCTGGTGCTCATTAAGGGTCATGGAGAAGGGGACTTCTCCCCCTTGCCCACCACCGCAGACACACTTAGGGCTTCTCCCATGGGAGCTTGGTGTGGGTGCACCTGTACATAGCCTTTGTGGGACATTTCAGGGTTTCTACATCCACACAGGAGGAGTGCCCTTGAACAAGGGGTAAAGTCACAATCCCTCTCTACATGGAATATCAGAATTACTGCAAATGAAAAGAGGTGCCTATCTGATCTGAATACCTAGAACACTCAGTCGGGAGTGTGACTGGGAGATGGATCGCTTTCCTACTGGCCTTGTAGGGGACTTGGAGTGGCTCCCTCCCTTCTCCCTGAAAAGACCTCAGAGTGTTTCACTTAGAGCTCCCCTAGCCACCACTGCCAAGGCTAGGACCTCTGCCCACCATTGGGTATTGCATTTACCACCTGCTTTAGCCACAACTGGTTTTTACCCGTGAGCATCTCCTACTGGCCTGAAACCTGAACTGCTCAAACCAATGAATAAAATACTGGGGAAAAAATAAATTAAAAGGACACCAATGGAGAATGGGATAAGCATCATGAGACCTCTGCCATCCCAACCCCACAGTATACAGTAAACCTGCTTACACACTCAGCACATCGTTAATACAACCAGCATCTGAGAAAGCCATCAAAGACTTCCTATAACCAAGGAAATCACACAGAGCCTTCACCACTGAAAGCACTCAGAGCCAAATAAGGTTACAATAAACTGTAACCTTTGAAGTTACATCCTTGAGGGAGAAAAAAAGAAAAGAAAAACACAGAATTTACTCTCTTTCTATATGTGATTTATAAAACAATACTGCATACCTATCTGGAAACATCCGACACTGCTTCACTCTTCACATCCTGTTTTCTGTCTATATATATGTGTGTGTGTATATATATATATATATATTATATATACACACACACACACACACACACATATACTTTAAATTCTAGGGTACATGTGCACAACCTGCAGGTTTGTTACATATGTATACATGTGTCATGTTGGTTTGCTACACCCATTAACTCGTCAGTTACATTAGGTATTTCTCCTAAAGCTATGCCTCCCCCTGCCCCCCACCTTATGACAGGTCCTGGGGTGTGATGTTCCCACGCTGTGTCCAAGTGTTCTCATTGTTCAATTCCCACCTATGAGTAAGAACATGCGGTGTTTGGTTTTCTGTCCTTGTGATAGTTTGCTGAGAATGCTGGTTTCCAGCTGCATCCATGTCCTTGCAAAGGACATGAACTCATCCTCTTTTATGGCTGCATAGTATTCCATGGTGTATATGTGCCACATTTTCTTTATCCAGTCTGTCACTGATGGACATTTGGGTTGGTTCCAAGTCTTTGCTATTGTGAATAGTGCCGCAGTAAACATACGTGTGCATGTGTCTTTATAGTAGAATGATTTATAATCCTTTGGATATATACCCAGTAATGGGATCACTGGGTCAAATGGTATTTCTAGTTCAATCCCTGAGGAAATGCTACACTGTCTTCCACAATGGTTGAAATAGTTTACACTTCCTATTTCTCCACATCCTCTCCAGCATCTGTTGTTTCTTGACTTTTTAATGATTTCCATTCTAACTGGTGTGAGATGGTATCTCAATGTTGTTTTGATTTTCATTTCTCTGATGGCCAGTGATGATGAGCATTTTTTCATGTGTCTGTTGGATGCTTGAATATCTTCTTTTGAGAAGTGTCTGTTCATATCCTTTGCCCACTTTTGATGGAGTTGTTTTTTTCTTGTAAATGTGTTTAAGTTCTTTGTAGATTCTGGATTTTAGCTCTTTGTCAGATGGGTAGATTGCAAAACATTTCTCCTATTCTGTAGTTGCCTGTTCACTCTGATGGTAGTTTCTTTTGCTGTACAGAAGTTCTTTAGTTTAATTAGATCCCATTTGTCAATTTTGACTTTTGTTGCCATTACTTTTGGTGTTTTAGTTATGAAGTCTTTGCCCATGCCTATGTCCTGAATGGTATTGCCTAGGTTTTCTTCTGGGGTTTTTATGGTTTTAGGTCTAACCTAACATTTAAGTCTTTAAACATCTCAAATTAATTTCTGTATAAGGTGTAAGTAAGGGATCCAGTCTCAGCTTTCTGCATATGGCTAGCCAGTTTTCCCAGCACCATTTATTAAATAGGTAATCTTTTCCCCATTGCTTGTTTTTGTCAGGTTTGTCAAATATCAGATGGTTGTATATGTGTGGTGTTATTGTGTCTGGAATTGGTGGGTTCTTGGTCTCGCTGACTTCAAGAATGAAGCTGCGGACCCTTGCAGTGAGTGTTACAGCTCATAAAAGTGGCATAGACCCAAAGAGTGAGCAGCAGCAAGATTTATTGCGAAGAGCAAAAGAACAAATCTCCCACAGCATGGAAAGGGACCCAAGCGGGTTGCCACTGCTGGTTGGGGTGACCTGCTTTTATTGCCTTATCTGGCCCAACCCACATCCTGCTGATTGGTTCATTTTACAGAGAACTGATTGGTCCGTTTTGACAGAGTGCTGATTGGTGCGTTTACAAACCTTTAGCTAGACACAGAGTGCTGATTGGTACATTTACAATCCTTTAGCTAGACACAAAAGTTCTCCAAGTCCCCAACCCATTAGCTAGAAACAGAGTGCTGATTAGTGCGTTTACAAACCTTTAGCTAGACAGAAAAGTTCTCCAAGTCCCCACCCAATTAGCTAGACACAGAATGCTGATTGGTGCGTTTATAAATCTTTAGCTAGACATAGAGTGCTGATTGGTGCATTTACAATCCTTTAGCTAGACAAGAAAAGTTCTCCAAGTCCCCACCCATCCCAGAAGCCCAGCAGGCTTCACCAGTTACTGGCACTCGCCGCCGGGACTTTGCGGCACCTAGCCTGGGCACTCTGGCAGCCCAGAGGGAGCTCATCCCAGACAACCAAGAGGAAAAGAGGGGAAGGAGAAATAGATGGAGACCCACCATTGTGGCCAACAACCCCATGAAGAGGGAATGGTGGTTCACACACAGTACCCAGCGTCTGATCAAGCCCAGCAGGTGCCAGCCAGCCATGCCAAGCATGGGGCCTGCCAAGCCCATGCCTAACCAGAACCCGGGCCAGCCTGCAAGGGCCATGCGCAGCCCCGGCTCCTGCCCACGCCTCTCTCTCCACACCTCCCAGGGAGCAGAGGGAGCTGGCTCCAGCCTCGGCCAGCGCCAGAGAGGGGCCCCCCACAGTGCAGCAGCAGTCTTCAGGGCTCCTTGAGCATGGCCACAGTGGACACCAAGGCCGAGGAGGCGCCGAGAGTGAGTGAGGGCTGCTAGCATGTTATCACCTCTGATTTTTTCTGAGGACTCTGTTCTGTTCCATTGGTCTATATCTCTGTTTTGGTACTAGTACCATGCTGTTTTGGTTATTGTAGTCTTGTAGTATAGTTTGAAGTCAGGTAGCATGCCTCCAGCTTGTTCATTTTGCTTAGTATTGTCTTGGCAATGGGAGCTCTTATTTGGTTCCATATAAACTTTAAAGTCGTTTTTTCCAGTCTGTGAAGAAAGTCATTGGTAGCTTGACGGGGATGGCATTGAATCTGTAAATTACCTTGGGCAGTATTGCCATTTTCACGATATTGATTCTTCCTATCCATGACCATGGAATGTTCTACCATTTGTTTGTGTCCTCTTTTATTTCATTGAGCAGTGGTTTGTAGTTCTCTTTGAAGAGGTCCTTTACATCCCTTGTAAGTTGGATTCCTAGGTATTTTATTCTCTTTGTAGCAATTGTGAATGGGAATTCACTCATGATTTGGCTCTCTGTTTGTCTGTTATTGGTGTATAGGAATGCTTGTGATTTTTGCACATTGATTTTGTATCCTGAGACTTTGCTGAAGTTGCTTATCAGCTTAAGGAGATTTTGGGCTGAGACAATGGGGTTTTCTAAATATACAATCATGTCATCTGCAAACAGGGACAATTTGACTTCTTCTTTTCCTAACTGAATACCCTTAAT
>NW_016804262.1:3889322-3899015 GCF_001698545.2 Rhinopithecus bieti
TGATCCCTTTACCATTAGGTAATGTCCTTCTTTGTCACTTTTGATCTTTGATGGTTTAAAGTCTGTTTTATCAGAGTCTAGCATTGCAACTCCTGCTTTATTTTTGTTCTCCATTTGCTTGGTAGATCTTCCTCCATCCCTTTATTTTGAGCCTATGTGTGTCTCTGCACATGAGATGGGTCTCCTGAATACAGCAAACTGATGGGTCTTGACTCTTTATCCAATTTGCCAGTCTTTTAATTGGAGCATTTAGTCCATTTACATTTAAGGTTAATATTGTTATGTGTGAATTTGATCCTGTCATTTTGATGTTAGCTGGTCATTTTGCCTGTTAGTTGATGCAGTTTCTTCGTAGCATTGATGGTCTTTACAATTTAACATGTTTTGCAGTGGCTGGTACCAGTTATTCCTTTCCATGTTTAGTGCTTCCTCCAGGAGCTCTTATAAGGCAGGCCTGGTAGTGACAAAATCTCTCAGCATTTGCTTGTCTGCAAAGGATTTTATTTCTCCTTCACTTATGAGGCTTACTTTGGCTGCATATGAAATTCTGGGTTGAAAATTCTTTTCTTTAAGAACGTTGAATATTGGTCCCCACTTTCTTCTTGCTTGTAGAGTTTCTGCCAAGAGAGCCACTGTTATTCTAATGAGCTTACCTTTGTGGGTAACCTGACATTTCTCTCTGGCTGCCCTTAACATTTTTTCCTTCACTTCAACCTTGGTGAATCTGACAATTCTGTGTCTTGGGGTTGCTCTTCTAGAGGAGTATCTTTGTGGTGTTCTCTGTATTTCCTGAATTTGAACCTTGGCCTGCCTTGCTAGGTTGGGGAAATTCTCCTGGATGATATCCCGAAGAATGTTTTCCAACTTCCATTTTCCCTGTCACTTTCAGGTACATCAATGAAACATAAATTTGGTCTTTTCACAGAGTCCCATATTTCTTGGATGCTTTGTTCATTTCTTTTTACTCTTTTTTCTCTAAACTTCTCTTCTCGTTTTATTTCATTAATTTGATCTTCAATCACTGATACCCTTTCTTCCACATGATTGAATCGGCTATTGAAGCTTGTACATGAGTCATGTAGTTCTTGTGGAATGGTTTTTAACTCCATCAGGTCATTTAAGGTCTTCTCTAAACTGTTTATTCTAGTTAGCTATTCATCTAATCTTTTTTCAAAGTTTTTAGCTTTCTTGCAATGGGTTTGAACATCCTCCTTTAGCTTGGAGAAGTTTGTTATTACCGACCTTCTGAAGCCTACTTCTGTCAACTCGTCAAAGCCATTCTCTATCCAGTTTTGTTCCATTGCTGGTGAGGAGCTACAATCCTTTGGAGGAGAAGAGGTGCCCTGGTCTTTAGAATTTTCAGCTTTTATGCTCTGGTTTCTCCCCATTTTTGTGGTTTTATCTACCTTTGGTCTTTGATGTTGGTGACCTACAGATGGGGTTTTGGTTTGGATGTGCTTTTTGTTGATGTTGATGCTATTCCTTTCTGCTTGTCAGTTTTCCTTCTAACAGTCAAGTCCCTCAGTTGCAGGTCTGTTGGAGTTTGCTGAAGGTTCACTCATGACCCTGATTGACTGGGTGTCACCAGTGGAGGCTGCAGAACAGCAAATATTGCTGCTCAATCCTTCCTCTGGAAGCTTCATCCCAGAGGGGCACCTGCCTGTATGAGGTATCAGTTGGCCCCTACTGGGAGGTGTCTCCCAGTTAGGCTACATGGGGGTCAGGGATCCACTTGAGGATGGAATCTGTCCATTCTCAGATCTCAAAATCTGTGCTGGGAGAACCACTACTGTCCATTCTTTGAGCTCAAACACCGCGCTGGGAGAACCACTGCTCTCTTCAGAGCTGTTAGCCAGGGCCATTTAAGTCTGCAGAAGTTTCTGTCACCTTTTGTTCAGCTATGCTTTGCCCCCAGAGGTGGAGTCTACAGAGGCAACCAGCCTTGCTGAGCTGCAGTGGGGTCCACCCAGTTTGAGCTTCCCCAGCTGCTTTGTTTACCTACTTAAGCCTCAGCAATGGTGGATGCCCCTCCCTCTGCCAGGCTGCTGCCTCACAGGTCAATCTCAGACTGCTGTCCTAGCAGTGAGCAAGGCTTTTTGGGCATGGGACCTGTCGAGCCAGACACGGGATATAATCTCCTGGTGTGCCATTTGCTAAGACCATTGGAAAAGTGCAGTATTTGAGCAGGAGTGACCCATTTTTCCAGATACCATCTGTCACGGCTTCCCTTGGCTAGGAAAGGAAATCCCCCAACCCCTTGCACTTCCCGGGTGAGACGATGCCCCGCCCTGCTTCAGCTCACCCTCCATGGGCTGCACCCACTGTCCAACCAGTCCCGGTGAGATGAATCAGGTACCTCAGTTGGAAATGCAGAAATCACCCATTTTCTGCATTGATCACGCTGGGAGCTGCAGACCAGAGCTGTTCCTATTTGGCCATCTTGGAAAGGAATCTTTATCTGTCTTAAGTGATGTTTTCTCTCATATTTTACATTCTCCCATGGGGAATATATAAATGAATAACTAGTTTGACACATCTAACCCAGAAATCTGAACAATTAAGCACATAATGCATGCTTAAAATGAGAATTGTGGCAAGTTGTATTGAGGTAAAAATGTTGCTACTCCCTGCCAAATCTTTCCCTTAGAGCCTGTCTCAATGATAAGATTGTAATTATCACCCAAAGATATCAGAATTAGTCATATGACTTGATTCTCCAATTATTTTTTAGCAGAAGTGACAGGTCACTTCTGAACAAAAGATTTAAGAGCCATTGTGGGGTCCACCATTATTCTTTTTCTCCTCCCCTTTTTTTTGAGATGGAATCTTGCTATGTTGCCCAGGTTGGTCTTGAACTCCTGCATTCAAGCAGTCCTCTCACTTCAGCCTCCTGAGGAGCTGAGATTACAGATGTGTGCCACTATGCCTGGCTCTTTCCCCCTTTTGTCACAGGAAAGTCAGTGTTTCAATAAAGAGGTTCTCCTTCAGGTTAAATACCCAGTAGAGAGAATCCATAGCAGATATGTAGTTTTAGAAATAACCCTTTGCTTTTACAAAGAGATTTTGGACTTGATTGTTCCTCAAGCATATAGAAAATGTTGATCATCCACTTATAACTTATGGTTTGTTGTGTAATAAAAAGCATGGCAATGGTGTTGCTTTACTAACTGTAAATGATTTTAGTTTCCTGCTTTTCTGGGTGGAAATACAGTAGGAAACAATTAGTGAGAAAGATATTCATGCAAGCAAGGATTGGGCTTGTATACATCTATTTTCTTTTAATTTAGAATAAACACAAGTGTGCATGCAAATAAGATATATTCCTGAATACTGTCAAGTTTGGCACCTTGGAATAAGATATGTATTTGTTCTGTTTATTGATTAGAATATATAATTCTTGTTTTTGAGGCCTTGAATACATATAAAATAAGAGACTAAGAAAAGAAAATGCATAACTTATATGCTACAGCATGACAAATATCTATTTGAAAAGGTTTTTCCAGGCTCATTTCATAGTTAGGGCATATGGTGTAGAGAGGCCCTGGACTGCAGGACCCATATGGTGTAGGACCAAAATTTGACTGAAAATGGACAGTGACTGCATTACAGACACATTTGGGGGTGCACTTGAGAAACAGTGGAGAGGAAAAAATCTTCCCATTGGGCACAGCTAAGAACAGTGTACCTGATTATGCTTTTGATATGCAAGGAGAAGTGGTTCAAGGTGAGAATATATAAAGATTCCTAGACAATGGCCAATGGTAGGGGCTTGGAAGAAAAAGGACTAGAAAATAAGATGCAAGAAGTTGTCAGGAGAGGCATGTGGGACATGTGGGAGTTGCACAAAATGTATTTTTGTATTACATGTTAACAGCCACCAGAAAGCATCTACCATTGAAGAAGTATTGAACAACAAAGTCCACAAAATGACTTGCCTGGTTGATGTTAGCTATTCTTTCTCATTGGCCACTCAGAAACAGCCTGTGAGTACAAAGGCTGGGTACAAGTCCATCAGCATAGACTCCTATTTACAAGGTCAATGTAATTATCTCTGCCTCTGAATTTTAATACTGAGCCCCTGACATGGTACTATATTTGATAAGACCAACCAGCTACTTCATGGCAAATTGGCTACACTGGACTCCATCCATTCTAGAGAGGTCATTGGTTCATCACCACAGGAAAAGATACCCATTTCAAGTATAGATTTGCCTTTGCTGCTTACAGAGCCTTAGCCAGCTCTGCTATCTGGGGACTTATGAACTTCCTTGATCCACAGGCATGGATCCTGTGCAGCATAGCATCCAACCAGGGTTACCACTTCAAAACAAAGGAAGTACAGGACTGGATACACTGGATAGGATACACTGATCTGATCATATACCACCCAACTCAGAATGCTAGATCCATGACAAGACCGTCGCATCCACTGATCTTATACACCACACATGCGTAAGCAGCCAGCCTTAGAGAGTACTTGGATAACCTTCTAAGACATAGATGAAGCTTCAGCTCAGAGGCAGTTCTCTGAAAAGATAGGGTACCATTCTTCAGGATGCAGTAGGTGCATTAAATCAGAAACTTCTATACAGTGCTGTGTTCCTAATAGGAAAACTACATGGATCTGGGAACCAAGGACTAGAAGCAGGATTGGTCCTACTTACCATCCTTCCCAATGATAGAGTAGAGGGGGTGGTTCTCATACTTCTCACAGTTATGAACTCTGCAAGCTTAGAAGTACTGGTCTGCAAAGAGAGAACTCTCATTTCAGGAGCTAAAGAAAGGTTACCATTAAACTATAAGCTCTGGCTGCTACCAGGGCACTTTGGATTCCTTGTGTCCGTGGACCAGCAGACCAGTAAAAGAATAACCTTTCTGGCAGGGTAATTTACCGTGATCAGTGGGAGGACGTAGGGCTGCTTTTAAACAATAGGGCTGGGAAGGAGTATGTGTACAACTCAGGTGATCCAATTGGGCACCTCCTGATATGTCTTTGGCGCACTATAGTGGTTAACGAACAGTCGAGCAACCTGGTCTGAGAAATATATTATTGTCAGAAACCCAGACACCTTAGAAATAAAGATTCAGATGATACCACCAGGTAAGGCAATTACACATGCCAAGGTGGTAGCTGAGAGTAGTAGCTAAGAATTTAGAATTCATAATAGAGGAGGAAGGGGATGAATACCAATTATAGCCCTGAGACCAACTGCAATGACAGGGACCATAATGTGTTCCACTAACTTCACTCTAAGATCCTCTCATGAAGGGAGGCTGATGGGAGCCATGGAGGAATTCTTCCCCAAACCTGAATGGAGAAGTAGATGCTCGCAGTGCAAGCGCAGACTGTGGCAGATCTCCTGCTGTGGGGAGCATAGTTGACGGCCCCAATTCCTGCTCCTCTACATCCCTTACTGTGTTCACACTGAGGCCACATATTCCACATGGAGCTGCCATCCAAAGACTGAGTGGAATGAGGGTAGTATTCCCAACCCATTCCCACTAGACACAGAATTCCTGTGACTGGCCATTTTGATTTGAGAACTCCCCAGCTTCTCAAGCCTGGCCAAAACTTTCTTAAAACTCCATTGAACCTGAGACCCTTTCTACCTGACTCTTCTGTTTCCCCTCTCTTTCACAAGTGTGAGACCTGCATCATAGTCTGAGTGCTTTCCCTACCTTCTCCCACTCTTTCCCTGCTATCCTTCATAGATTTTTCACCAAACATATCTCTTGCCGGTCTACTCTCATCTTGATGACTACTTTGCAGAATACCTGAATGAACACAGAAACTAAATCCATTGGAACATTCCTCACTGTTGTCTCTGGCCAGAAGTGGTCAAATCACAATTTTTTTTCAACAATGCTAGTACCCTGGCTCTTTCCACTAATGATAGGAATTGGAACATCCTCCGAAGAGAACCAAAACCCATTTTCCAATCTTTCCTTATAATTCTAATAATTATAAGGCTGGATCCATGACAAGACCATTACATCAACTGATCTTATATACTACACATGCATATATCCTGCTAGTCTAAGGCAGCTGAAGGTGGGGGATGGAAAATAGAATTAAATTGTTAAAAATTTTAACTTAAGTTTTAGGCCCAGCTAAGTTCTTCCATGTCCACAATCTGTATCAGCAATGCCTTCCTTGTCTATCATCCTGTCTCAGGTCTTTGACAAATATTTCTTAAGTAAATCATTGTATTGCTTCCCATATCACCAATTAAGGACTTCAAAACACTTGAGGTCATATATACCTGACTGCTTCACTTCCTTCCTGTTCTCACATAGGAGAATTCCACCAACTAAATCCAACACTGTGCTCCGGCCATTTCCTTCCATTCTATCCCCTCATTTGGGACCCTCTCCTGAGGCATGCTACATGCTTTTCCTGGCTTGTCCTTTTCTGTGTGTAAAACATACAATGTACAGAAGTAGAGCAATTGCTCAAATTCTCCTTCTGAAACTTATTCTGAAAATGTGGGCCAACCATTTAACCTGAGCCTCAGTGTCCTCACTCAAATGGAAGCAATGCTATCTCCCTCAGGTGGTTGCTAAAAGGATTAAATAAGATTATAGTTATAAATTTTAAGAGGGCACTCAAATGTTAGTTATCATTATTTATTACTTTTCTCCCCCATTCAAATGGCTCCTAAGCCACAAACTTTTCCTTCACAAACTTTTTTCAGTTTGAGAAGATGGAGACCACTTTCCTCTATTCTGAACACGAATAAAACAATACTGCATACTTACCTGGAAACATTCACTGGTGCTTCACTCTTCTCATCCTGTTTTCTGTCTGTCTTAAGTGATGTTTTCTCTCATATTTTACCTTCTCCCATGGGGAAAATATAGATGAATAACTATTTTGACACATCTAACCCAGAAATCTGAACAATTAAGCACATAATGCATGCTTAAAATGAGAATTGTGGCAAGTTGTATTGAGGTAAAAATATTGCCACTCCCTGCCAAATCTTTCCCTTAGAGCCGGTCCCAATGATAAGATTGTAATTACTGCCCAAAGATATCAGTGTTGGTCATATGACTTGATTTGTCTAATTATTTTTGAGCAGAAGTGACATAGGTTACTTCTGAACAGAAGATTTAAGAACCATTGTGGGGTCCACCATTATTCTTTTTCTCCTCTTTTTTTGAGATGGAATCTTGCTATGTTGCCCAGGTTGGTCTTGAACTCCTGCGTTCAAGCAACCCTCCCACCTCAGCCTCCTGAAGAGCTGGGATTACAGATGTGTGCCACTATGCCTGGCTCTTTCCCTGTTTTGTCACAGGAAAGTCAGTGTTTCAATAAAGAGGTTCTCCTTCAGCTTAAATATCCAGTAGAGAGAATCCATAGCAGACAGGTAGTGTTATAAATAACCCTTTGCTTTTACAAAGAGAGTTTGAACTTGATTGCTGCTAAAGCATACCTAAGCTCACCTAAGCTAACTGAAACAATCATGATAGCATAACCTCTTCATGCACTATTGAATTTTAGTGTATCTGCCCACAAACTTAGAAGTGCAAGAAAAAATGCATGTCTTTATTTTTCCTTATATTAACTGGACTCTTTTCTTTGAGGCTTAAATTTTGGAAACCAAATTTAGGGTGATTTATAGCTATTTGTGCCCTTCACTATGATATGTACCCCTCTCTAGTAGAACCACAGAAGCTACTGCTGGAGTTAATACAGAAAAGAGAGGTAAACTTGAAAATATAAGGGTCAAAGCAAATGAAAATCTCAAATCATTATTTAGGCATATTATTAAAACATGGAGTAATATAAAGTGAGAAAGGAATACAGAACATACTGAAATCAGATCAGTGTGATTTTTTAAAATCGTAAACAATTCTTCTTTCAAAAAGCCCTAGGAATTCTTAGTTTACTACTGCAGACATACTGAAAAGAAATGTGAAAATAGTATTACTATATTTTGCTTGATTTTTGGTTTTACAAACTAAAATATGCTTGTAATTTCCAGTAGTCTACAGTTTTCTACAAAATGAAAGTAGAATGAAACATATGGATGAATAAAGAAAGTTTTATTTGTTGCCAAATATCTTGTTTATGTAACATCTGGATACTTAGAACATCTGCATGACTGACAATTTTTCAACTTTTCATCTGGATGTTTGGCAAATAAGGGGAAAATGTTTCCTGAATCTAATTCTTATTCTCATCCAGTACTATTCTAATAGCATATTTGTTAATATTCCTATCATCCTACCATTTTATCAAATAAAATATGGATACAGTTTTGGAGCAAAACAATAAATTGTTTAATTTTATGGTGCATGCCACGATACAAGCTCTGAGTGTTAAAAAGGAAAATTTTGAGTGAATTACTTCTCCACAACAATCACTCTATTTCAAGAGAGATTAACAATAGAATATATCAAAGCACTCACTCCACATTCAGTGGTCTCTATTGTATATGCCTTTTATGTGAGACAAGAGAATTATATTCTTTGGCCAGATGCTGATACAGTCCTGTAGCATCTGCATGGATGTCTGTTTGGCACTTGGAGTAAGGGAGGATATTTGACTGTACTCTTGAGGTTATGAAACATGGAGACAAGCATCATAATCCTTTGCAAAAACTCTGAGGGGCTTAGTTACATGCTTTCCCCTTGTCAACATCTGTCAAGAACCACATGTCAATTACTACTCCATCTTTTCTCAGGTAATAAAGAAATAGAGAAGTCCCAAAAGAGCAGTTTTTATCTTTCCAACAATATGCCCCCAGGCCTTTGCTTTTGGATCTAACCCTTATAAATGTTTGTCATTATCTGCTTACAGGGATCTTGGCAAAGAAGGAGGCTTGAATGGAAGAAAAAGGTGTTACTTCTAGTACAGCAAACCATATGTGAATGCATGGTTTTGGATGTCTAGTGCAAAGAAAGATAAGGCAAATTTAACCAAGCTGTTTCGCTTTCACAAGGGGCATCCCTGTGTTTTACTGAAAAGATTACCCAATTGCTGATTCCCATTCAGCCTCATACTTTTATACTTGTACAACTTTATCATCTTTTATTATTTATTTATTGGCTTGTACGTGTGTGTGTATGCCTTACCTAGAAAAAAATCCCTTATAAAGTAGTGAACACTTAAGGGCTGATGCCATACTCTGTAGTCAAGATTATCATGCCTAGGATGAGCCCTGTTAGCCACCTATGCTTGAAAATAGATCATGTGAGCCGGGCGCGGTGGCTCAAGCCTGTAATCCCAGCACTTTGGGAGGCCGAGACGGGCGGATCACAAGGTCAGGAGATCGAGACCATCCTGGCTAACACGGTGAAACCCCGTCTCTACTAAAAAATACAAAAAACTAGCCGGGCGAGGTGGTGGGCGCCTGTAGTCCCAGCTACTCGGGAGGCTGAGGCAGGAGAATGGCGTAAACCCGGGAGGCCGAGCTTGCCTGGAGCTGAGATCCGGCCACTCCCCTCCAGCCCGGGCGACAGAGCGAGACTCCGTCTAAAAAAAAAAAAAAAAAGAAAGAAAGAAAATACACATGCCAAATCTTGAGCAAAGGAAAATCTTGTGTTTCTTGTGTTTATGTCCATCATTCAATTGATCATAAACGAATAATTTCATTTGGCTCAGAATCCTGTCTTTGCACAGTTGTTTGGAGTTATATATGTCAGAAGACAATTATTATAAATTTGTTTCATTTCCTTTTTATTTTC
>NW_016804262.1:3899366-3917890 GCF_001698545.2 Rhinopithecus bieti
TTCTAATAGACAGCCAACAAAAATGGACATCATTTTAGCAGAATCTTTTCATGGCATTGTTAGTTCATTGTACAATGTGAAATTATCATTTGCCCCAAATTCCAAATGTACCATTTTTTGTGACTTTCAGATGCAATCAGTAGAAAGCCTCCATATTTCAGCTCAGACAAGTAAGTGATCAGTGAGCATCTAAGAGTAGGTGTGCACAGAAGCAGAGAACCCATAAAGGGATGTAGGTGCATTTCTACAGTTTCTCTGGAAAGAAAATGATGGGAAGGATTTATTTAACAAATTCCATAGGTGATAAGCCTAAGATGTCCTGAGGGTCTCTGTTCTGTTGTGAGTGTTCTAGCTGCTTTTTCTCCCACTGGAATTTAATCAATTATGGTTTTTCTACTTTTAATTTATCAAAATTTTTTAGACCCATTGTGTGCAGAAGAGCATATTTCTAGCTGTTAAGAACCAATTGCAACATCAAGAAGATCCAGATGTTCCCTTCAGGAGTTTAGTTGGATGACAGTGTCAGATGTTCCTACAAAGAATGGCATGTGGTAGATTAAAGGATGGCCATAAATTCTTTGCTGCTTCTTCCACTGAGCAGTGAAGTCTCTTTCCCCACTGTTTTAATCTGAGCTAGCCTCATGACTCTGTTGACCAATAGAATGTGGCAGAAGTGATGCTGAGCCAGTTCTGGGCCTCGCCCTAAGAGGACAGGGAGCCTCTATTTTCTTGTTGTTGGAAGACAGCCTCCATGCTGTAAGGAATTCCAGACTATTCTATTAAAATAGTGCATGTGGAGAGGTTCTGGAAGAGGAAAAGCTATGAAGAGAGATTCCACATGAAGGAGAATTTAGGTATCACAGCTGATAACACAAGGGCCTTAGGCATGTGAGAGGGACTTTCTTGGACCCTCCAGCCAGCCCAGGCAGCCACCAGTTGGATGTAGCTTCATATGTGACTCCAGCCAATCCCAAGTGAAAGAGAAAAACCATCCAGTGAACCTGCAGAATCTTGAGAAATAACAAGTCATTCTTGCTTTAAAGCTCGGTGCTTTAAGAGTGTTTGTTACACAGTAATAATTAACGAATACAGCTTAGAAATCAACAAACATACCAAAATTTGCAGACATATAGGAGCATCAGATGGGTATACACAAGGATTTCTGAATAGAGGAATGATTAGAAGTTACAAGAAGCAGTAGAGTCTGATGGCTTTGGGAACCAAACCTGCGTTGGCATTTCTATTCCACTTTTTTTTTTTTTTTTTTTGACATAAAGTCTCACTCAGTTGCCAGGCTGGAGTGCAGTAGCCCCATCTCGGCTCACTGCAGCCTCTGCCTCCCGGGTTCAAGCAATTCTCCTGCCTTAGTCTCCCGAGTAGCTGGGACTACAGGAGTGTGCTGCCACACCTGGCTAATTTTTTTGTATTTTTAGTAGAGATGGGGTTTCACCATGTTGGCCAGGATGGTCTCGATCTCCTGACCTAGTGATCTGCCTGCCTCAGCCTCCCAAAGTGCTGGGATTACAGGCGTAAGTCACTGTGCCTGGCCTCTATTCCACCTCTTATTGTCTTTATGATCTTGGACAAGTCAGCCCATTTCTTGGATGTTGACTTTCTTGGGATTCAGTATAAAATAGAAATTCAGTATATAAAATAGAAATAATAATTCCTACTTCATTAAGGTATAGCAACGATAAGTAAATTAGATGAATGTGTAAAGCTCTTAGCACAGTGCCTCATCCAGATTAAGAATTAACTGCTAGTTTTTGTTCTTGTAATCATGAAAGAGCTTTCCAAAGAAATTGAATTTTGATTTGCATAAAAATTAATTCATAGATCTTTATTCTGTAGTAATGAGATATATTGAGTTCAATCGTCCCTGAATGTCCAGATACAATTCAGTTTTCTCTTGTTCCTAGTTAGATTACAAATTTGTGTTATGGTCCCTATTTTAAAAGGCAATATAGTAACTTTATTCAAAAGTCTCTGGGGCAGAGGCTAGGATCTGTTTCAAAACTCATGTCTTTTCCTCTTGGGCACACGATTAGATGTTGTGAGGTCATAGATTCTGACTAGTGGAATGCGGGTTTAAAATGATAAGTGGCACTGCCAGGCCTGGACTATAGAAAAAACCTCCCGCCTGCAATATTCCATGTGATGTCCTCTTCCAGTTGGTTGGAATGGAAGTCCTCAAAGAGTGACTTATGGGATCTACATGTGGAAGACGGTGGATCTACAAGATGGCAGGAGATCCTGAAATGCAATGTAGGAAGAGAGTTACCTAACCAGGAACTGCTCTACTGGGCTCTGACAGAATTAGAAAATAGTGTTGTGTTGAGCCACTGATATTTCAGCATTTATGTATTATAGCAGCCAGCATTACCATAACTAATACAATTTTAATGTCATTCGTGCAATAGCACACAATTATCTTATTATTTTTCTACCCCCACTATCCATCCTTTTTTCTTCAACAGTAATCCTCCTTACCTTTCATTACCTTCATTATCCACCTCCTCACCTTTGTGAATTCTTGTCTTTCTTTCTTGTTTCCATTAAGACCACCATGTTATGTATCTTCTCTCCTTAAGAGCTGTGAAGATTCTTCCCCAGTGAGCTTTCTCTAACTAAATGGAAATAGAAACTTGCTCCATGCCTCCTTCTTAACTGCCATTTCCACTCATTTTCAGACATATGACCTAACATGCATGGCAGGAACTCTGGATATAGGTGATGTTTAAGTCTCTGTAAAATGGTGGATCATTTTAAATGCTTAAAATAATGATAATTTACAACGATTAATAGGTATTATTTATTGACTTATTATGCCCAAGGCACCATATATATGATGTCAATTAAACTGTATAGTCATCATAATAAATCTATGCAGTAGGAATCATTTTTGCCTCCATTGTACAGATAAGAAAACCAAGACTCAGAGTCTTTAGCAATTTGGCAGAATTAGACATCTGGTTCATGGAAGAGCTGGGCAATGTGAAGCCAGAGCCTGTACTCTTACCATGCCCTCCATGGGTTCTCAACATGTGGTCATAGACATTATGTCTTTTTAAGGTATATCACATGAATATATACAGGAAATATATAGGTTATGAAAAAAGAACATATTAAAATGCTTGTTCATGAGATAGACCAAATGTCACTGGTGTATCCAATTGCATACTAGGTATTAGCCTAGGCCATTAGTTGCATTAGTTCCCATGTTCTCTTTGACAGGAATTTTTGTTCAGTCATAATGTAACATCCTCTTGTCCATAGGGTCAGATGCTCTGCTTCCATGTAGTTGATCAGTGCTGGTGATCAGTTTGCCTTTTCAATGTGACTGATTACCTTGATTCTGACTCCAGTGGTGACAGCATTCTATGCCTTTTCAGCTGAGAGCCTCTTTGCAATGCTAGCTATTTCACAGTCATGATTTTAATTATGACTTGGAAAAAACACTCAGAAAACCTCATCATCATGAAGGCTACCATGCATCAAGCATTTATAATGTGCCAGGCATTATGCTAATTACTTTACATTTATTTCATTTAATCCTCTCAGCAACCCAATGTAATTGGAATCATTTTACCATACTTTCAAAAAAGAGAAAATTGAGACAAAGATATTAAGTAATTTACCAAGTTTACGCAGCAGAGAGGTGACGTAGCTGAGCTTTGAACCCATAGTCTGCCTTTCTAACCAATAGAATGTCTCAAAGCACAATCTCCAGGAACTTGATCTGCAGATGGCACCTGGAATGGTAGATACTGACCCAGAGAACATTTTGCATCAAACTCTGAATACTTCTTAGCCTCTGCTGTTTATCACTGGGAAGCATTCCTGAATTATACTGGCAGTGTGAAGCCCTAAATTTGATGGCAGGAAGTTAAAAACATGTAACTGAAATTAACGCACACACATTTTAAGGGATATTAATATTATTGTAGTTTTCTTCAAAAGACAAATACCTTATGGGCACTAAACTGAGTTGGGTACATATGAATTGATCTTTATACTTCCTCCCTACAAACATACACCTAGGAAACAACTTCTCCCAAAACATTAATACCACTTGTTAGCAAACTTCTTTGATCTGAGATACAAGCGCTCAAACTCCTGAGAATGAACAGGATGCTTTCTCTACATATATTCTAAGAAACAGCATTATATTTGGCCAAAGAGGAGGCCCCTAAATGGGGAGAAGTGTGTTATATTTTCAGTCTTTTTTTTTTTTTTTGAGACAGAGTCTCACTCTGTCACCCAGGCTGGAGTACAATGGTGTGATCTCAGCTCCCCACAACCTCCGCCTCCCAGTTCAAGTGATTCTCCTGCCTCAGCCTCCTGAGTAGCTGGGATTACAGGCACCTGCCACCACACCCAGCTAATTTTTGTAATTTTAGTAGAGACAGGGTTTCACCATGTTGGTCAGGCTGATCTGACCTTGTGATCCACCCACCTTGTCCCCCTAAAGTGCAGTGATTACAGGAGTGAGCCACTGTGCCTGGTCATTCTTTAGGCTTTTTAGGACCTAAAAAGAACATGTACCAAAATCTCAAAAAAAAAAAAAAAGATGTATGTATACAAATATACTTAAATTATATACATATGTGTATATATATATATGTACACACTTACATATACTTAAATTTTATGTATAAATTTATGTAGGTCAATGTGTGTTTATTTCTTTCTAATAGAGATATGGAACTTTGTCTTTGGCCTAAGTATTCAGCCAACATCTATGCTTTCATTTGTCCTTGGTCCAGGATTTTGGAAGATCATGAATAACCAACTTCACTGTCATTTCTGGCATCCCAGGACTTTTATGTGACCAGTGAGATTATTGGGAAATTACCATCATATCGAATTGGCTTATCAAAACCAATAACATAAACAAAGCATATAATTTGGAACCGTTCATATCCGAATATTCACTTTCAAATGTAGGTAATCATTCTAAACGCAATCTGGAGTCTAGACTTCCTTATGGTTTTTTGTTATTGTTTTTATTACTATCTTCTCATTCAATTAAAAAATTGATGTACAGTTGTTTTGCCTTAATGCAACAAATGTATTTCTTTAAAACGAAGTAAATGCAAGTCTACAAGATTATACACTAAAAACAATAGAGGCAAAATAGTATCAGGGTGAAGTCACTCTAATTGTATGCAATTCCACTCAAAACATACAAACTTTATAATTAATGTGCTAACAAAAATGATAATATTCCTAGTAAAAATGCCAACACAGCTTTTGAAAAGTTAAATGACTATTAAATAAAGAAATACTGGCTGGGCATGGTGGCTCAAGTCTGTAATCCCAGCACTTTGGGAGGCCGAGACGGGCGGATCACAAGGTCAGGAGATCGAGACCATCCTGGCTAACATGGTGAAACCCCGTCTCTACTAAAAAACATACAAAAAATTTAGCCAGGCGTGGTGGCGGGCGCCTGTAGTCCCAGCTACTCGGGAGGCTGAGGCAGGAGAATGGCGTAAACCCGGGAGGCGGAGCTTGCAGTGAGCTGAGATCGCGCCACTGCACTCCAGCCTGGGCGACAGAGCGAGACTCGGTCTCAAAAAAAAAAAAAAAAGAAAAATAAAGAAATACTACTGTATAAATAGGACTTTGCAAACAATAACAACAAAACCCTAAAACTAATCTGTGGAAGAGAATATAACGAAGGATTGGGGCTGCTGAGTTATGGAGATGAGGGCAAAGTACACAAAGATCAGGGAGAACCATGCCATAAGTACCTCCAGGAAAGAGCGTGTTGCCAGAGAGCCAAGGGCTGGGTGGTGAATGAATGGGCACCGTGCAACCCAGCTCAAGACATTCAGCTGGGTTAGTGCACTTTGCATTCAGATGCCATTACACACTGGTACAAAACATTAATATGCTGGAAAATATCCCATGTAAACCAATGTGATCTCCAAGATAACACCATCCTCTGATCCCAGTGCACATGAGCTGATTCACAGTGCAGAAACACATATTGTAGTAGAACAAACTGTAGGCGTAAAATATGGCAATAATGATGATTCTGAAAGCTATTAATTATGTACAAAAACAATTATTAAAGATTTTCAAACTGTTGCAGTGGAAACTAGATTATAATTAATATGGCTTTTAAGAGAGAATGTAAAGCTAGTAAACAGTTAAAATTGTAAAGTACGCTAAATATAGATCTTGAGTCGACAAATATTTATAGAAATTTGTATAATAATATGAGATATAATTAGTGATATTGTGAAGAAAATATTATAAAGAAAAATCCTGTATCTCAAAATATCTTTCTCCTCCATTAACAGTAATGAATCCAAAGTGATCATTTACTTAGAATCATCACTATGCAGTAGAGCTGCTGAGATACTATTGTTCCTACACTATTACGTCAAACTTTAGAAATTTGACTACTAAAATTGTTATCATAGATTTTATAATAAATGTAGATAAGATTTCATATTTATTCCCTTGTCCCAAAGTTTCTATTAGAATAGTGATATTTGGTTGTGCCCTCAGCTCAATTTCCTTTTAATGTTGTTAAAAGCAGCTTAAGACTGGTTGCAGTGGTTCATGCCTATAATCCCAGCACTTTGGGAGGTCAATGCCAGGGGATTGCTTGAGTCCAGGAGTTCAGGACCAGCCTGGGCAATGTAGTGATACCTCGTCTCTACAAATAATAATAAAAAAATTTTAGCCAGACGTGATGATGCCCGCCTGTAGTGTCAACTACTCAGGGGGCTTAGGTGGAAGGATCACTTGAGCCCAAGTGGTCGAGGCTGCAGTGAACTGTGATTGAGCCACTGCACTCCAGCCTGGGCAATAGAGTGAGATGCCATCTCAAAAAAAAAAAAAAAAAAAAAAAAAGTCAGCTTAATATTGACTTTAACACCAGTAATATAACTTATTTACCTCTATCCTTTATTTTAAAAATTATTAAGATGACTTGTGAATAATGGAACATAGTTTTAAATACTCTAAAGCTGCACTGTCTAATATGGTAGCCACTAGCCACATGTGAATTAAATTAACTGAAATTAAATAAAAGTAAAAATGCAGTTCCTCAGTCACACCTACCACATTCATGGACTCAAGTTACTTGTGACTTGGGGCTACTATACTCTACAGTGAAGATATAGAATATTTCTATTACCACAGAAAGTTGAACCGTTAAACAGTAGTTCTACTGACCTACAGCTCTGCCTCGTTTCTGAAAAAGTACAATGATTCATGAGTCAAAGTTGCCACTAGACAGCATTAGCATATATTTAAGAACACACCAAGCCCACATCTTTTTATTTCCTGCCTCTACAGTGTTATTGAAAAATTCTTCTCTTGCCGGGCGCGGTGGCTCAAGCCTGTAATCCCAGCACTTTGGGAGGCCGAGACGGGCAGATCACAAGGTCAGGAGATCGAGACCATCCTGGCGAACACGGTGAAACCCCGTCTCCACTAAAAAATACAAAAAACTAGCCGGGCGAGGTGGCGGGCGCCTGTAGTCCCAGCCACTAGGGAGGCTGAGGCAGGAGAATGGCGTAAACTCAGGAGGCGGAGCTTGCAGTGAGCTGAGATCCGGCCACTGCACTCCAGCCTGGGCGACAGAGCGAGACTCCGTCTCAAAAAAAAAAAAAAAAAAGAAAAGAAAAGAAAATTCTTCTCTCCAAGTTTTGCCTTGGGTGCTAGGGAGAGACGGAGCCCACCCAAGGCACGTGTGGACAAATGGGCCGACCTTTGCAGATGCTGTCAGCACCCTGCCCAGTCCCTGGCTCTTTTGAGTTCAGTGTGCACCAGCCCCTTTCCAACTGCCAGTACCTCCATTTCTTTTACCAAGGCCCTTTTCAGAAGCTGCTGTGAGATACACTCTGCCCGGACACCTGGCAGGCCAAAAGTGCCTGGGAGTTGACACCCAGTAAAAGAAGCCTTCTACTATTGATAAATGGAAGTTGGTATAAAAATACTCTAGCTCCCCGCTGCCTCAAGTAGAAAATCTCTGAGTTGTGTGTTTTGCAGTGTTTTCCAGAGTGGCCTGTCATGGTAGTCGACTTAACAGTGCACTCTATATTGGTGATCTTGCCTTTCCTATGTCACTTTTTCTCAGCTCATCTGTTTATTTGCGTCTCCAAATAAACCCCTTGTGTGCAGGTCCTTGCCTAAGGGTCTGCTTTTGAGAAAACCTAAACTAAGACAAAATCCAAATTAAGGGGATGGGGGAGAATTAGAAAGGGGAGAGGCTTACAAGAATAAAAATAATAACATTTACAGTGTGTATCATTAGATTGCAAACTTCTTCAGAGGAAGAATTGTGTCTTAATTTTCTATTGCTAATGTGTAGCACACACAAGTGAGTATTAAAGCTTACAGTGTTTCACATATGTGATTTCTCTGATACCCCAACAATCCTATTTGTTGGCTATTACAGCCATTTTTCAGCTGAGTAATTTAAATGAATTGCCCAGAGTCATAGTCAGTGACAGTGTTCAGCCTGGAACCAGCGTTTCAGAGTCTAAGCCCTATGCTTGTCCCTGTTGCTGGTGCCACCCACGTGCCGGTCATCCCATTGACCTGCCCGCGGGCCTCTTAGCTGTCCTCAGCTACCCCTACTTCAGGGGACCATTGCAGCACCACATTCTATGTACCCACCTCTGCTTGAATGAATGGAGTGAAATATGTCATTTATTTCTGTTTCTGCTCAGTGTTGTTAATTTTGTGTTGTCAACATTATTTTCAGAGACCATGGCTCTTTATCTCTAGGCTTGATCCTAAAAATATTGTGAAGAGGACAACAGTAAATTCCTGGATTCCTCCAGGCTCATCTCTGGCAGTGCCAATCTCTCCCAGACTCACCCTCTGAAGTCTCAAGGACCTGTGTTGTCATATGTGGCCCAAGCAGTTCCAAGACTCTGGAACCATTAAAAAGAACTTCTACACTTCAGAGGATCATTCTGGGTTCTGCCCTCTGCCCTCAGTTCCAAATCTTTTGCTCTCTGAATCTTCTACCTGAATTATTGGCTTGATTCTTGATTGGAGCTTTATTTCAGGTCTGTGCCATAAGGATATTTTCCATTTAAGAGGTAATATGAGGTTTCTATCAAACTTGTCGGGTTTAGAGGGAGAATGCCTGAGTTAGAATTTCCCATTTCCTTAAGTTTACTTTAAAGGAGAGTGTGAGACCTTGGGCAAATTATTTCAGATTCTCTGTTTTTGTTTCCCGATCTGTAAAATACAGATATTAAAAACAATCATTCATTTAAAAATTGTCCATAGTTTGTTATGAGGATTACATGAAATAACCCATGTAAAGCACCTGGTCTGCTGTAAACATGTAATTACTATAAGGTACTATACCTTCTGTATGTATATTCCCTCTTTCTCCCCACCTGTCATAAGCCCAGTTCAGACTCTAGGAAACCCAAACTCATCATTGATGGGGTGGCCAGGCCTCAATTTATATAGAAATGGAATTTAGATTAACATGTTACCTCTTTCAGGATTGAAAGGAACTCTGGAATTTAAGATTCCTCAACCCAAGGAATACATTCTAATGAGAAAAGTTTAGAAAGAAAGCCCATTTGTGAGTGAATGCTGCAAGGTGGTAGAAAACATTTCAGTTATTTAGCGAGGTCATGCCAAATGCTCAGTGTAGGTTAAACACCGCATCCAGCACAGAAAGGTGGCAGATACATTATGACAAACACATGTATGTGTGTGTGTCTTTGTAGCCGAACTCTGCACAAAGAAAAGGTAGAGCTTATTCAAATAGAACAGAATAATTAAAAGCTAGAGGACTTGAAAAATAAAAGTCATCTAGTAAGCTCTGTTTGTCTTTCTTATGTGGTCAGCTATGGTTCTACTATTGATTTCTTATTAACAACCTTTTATTTTTAAAGTGGAGACTGTATAAATCTATAAGACTGCCTTCCCTGAAGCAAAACCTTGGGTACAAAATCTGACAAATGTTTTCCACCCTACTTTTATATTCATGCATTTGTAAAGCATTGTGAATGCTTATAAGTTAAATTCCACTTGACCACATATTTAATGAAGCACGTAATAAAGAACAGAACATAAATATCTAAAATGGGAAAATCTCCAGAGAATCTGAATACCAAGCCAAAAACCTGAAGGGATGGTGCTTTCATTTCTTGTTTGTCTCCTCCACAGCAAAAGCTCATTTTCCAGCTCATAGACACTTTCAAATTGGAAGGATTTTGAAGAAAAATCTGCTACCATCTTTTCTATATCCTGTGATAAACTACAGTTCTCATGAAGACAAAGAATTTGGTCACACGATTGGACCTGGCAGAAACATTTTTTTCAGTTCCTTATTACCAAACAAGATGGAGTCAGTCTCGCTGGATATAGAAAAGTGTTGTGTTGTGAGAAACTTGCCTTTCAGTCTGGTTGGTTTATACGTTTTTAACAAACTGTCCTGAAGATGGCGCCACGTGCTTAGCTATGTTTTCTACCTGTATCATTTGGTGATTTCTGAAATCACTGTCTAAGGAATAGATACACAGACTTATGGGAAGATCTGTAGGAAATGCCACCTTGAAATGATATTCCTGTGTTAAGTATAAATGTAAAACGAAGTCACCCAAGGAACAATATGATTCAGTTATCTCTAAATTTTCAGTTAGGAGATGGAATTACAGAAAGAAAAATACAGTCAATGCTATTTTGAGTTAGATCAGTGGCGTTTTCTGAAAGCCAAATTCCATCTCTAATCTTGTTCTTTCTCCTTTGTTCCCTATTTGTAGTCAATGGCACCAGCCATCCATCAAGCGGTCCAAGCCAGAAACTTGCATGATGTCTTTGATCCTTCTTTCTATTTTAACCTTCTGTACCAGTAACTCCACATCCCAATCAATCACCCAGTCCTATCTATTGTAATCCCTAAATGTCTCAAATGTGTCCATGTCTCTCCATTCCCACTGCTACCGGTAAAGTCCAACAGCACCATTACCTCCTCCTTGCAGTACTGCACAAGTGGGTTAACTGTTTCCCCTTTCACACAGCTTGCTCCTCTCAATCTGCTCTCTTCATCTAGAGTGATCTTTCAGAAAGATAGACCTGAACATGTAATGCACCCCCATCCATTTACAATCTTCTATGGCTCCCTAGTGCTTTCAAGTAAAATCCACACTCTTTTGTAGCCTATAAGGCTTTTTTAGAATCTTGCTGTCCCCCACTTTTATAGCTTCATCTTGCAATAACTACTATCCCACTTGTTGTTTAACCTCTGTCATAAGATTTCTTTCCAGTTCCTAGTATGTTCACATCAGGATTGTTTATTTTTCCTGATCCTGCTTGTACTCCAGCAGCAGTTGCAATTTGCTCTTCTTCCGTAGGCCCAGTCACCACACCTCCATCTATCTAACTCTGGTTCATGCCATAGATCTCATTGAGAACATTATTTCTTAATAGAAGGAGTTCCCTAGAGCACATTAGTACCCGGCACTCTATGACTCCATAGCCTCATGTACTTTCCTAATTTTAATAGGCATCTCATCTTATCATTATTGTTTATTTTCTCGTCTATTATAAACTCTGTGAAGGCAGGGACGATGTTCTTACACTACATTCTTACAATGACCTATAAGGTCTTTGTATTAGTCCGTTCTCACACTACTAATAAAGACATACCAGAGACTGGGTAATTTATAAAGAAAAAGAGGTTTAATGGACTCACAGTTCCACATGGCTGGGGAGGCATCACGATCATGGCAGAAGGCGAAGGAGGAGTAAAGGCATATCCAATATGGCAACAGGCAAGGGAGCTTGTGTAGGGGAACTCCCCTTTATAAAACCATCAGATCTCAAGAGATTTATGCACTATCACTAAAACAGCATGGGAAAGACCTGCCCCCATGATTCAATTACCTCCCACAGGGTCCCTCTGCTGACATGTGGGAATTATGGGAGCTATAATTCAAGATGAGATTTGGGTGGGGACACAGTCAAACCATATCAGCCTTATATCAGCTGCCTCCCTCACCTTGCCTTTCTGAAAATGAGGCAGATGCAAAAGTAGAAACCCTTGATAAACCATAAGATTTTGTGAGACTTATTCACTACCACAAGAACAGTATGGGGAAACTGCCCCAGGATTCAAATTATCTCCCACTGGGTCCCTCCCCTCCCACAACACATTGGAATTATGGGAGTACAATTCAAGATGAGATTTGGGTGGGGACACAGAGCCAAACCATATCAATACACTTTCATAGTTTATTGTCTGTCTCCCTCCACTAAAGTATATGCTCCATGAGGGCAGGTATTTTTGTCTCTGATCTGTGTACCTGGAGTAGCACACAGTAGTCAGTGGAATTATTCATCCTAGCTCTGTCCTAGTGCTTTCATGGACTCATTCTTTTCATCTTTCTTGGTACTAAATCATTCTAGTTTGTGAGGGGTGGGGGAGAATTTTATCTTCATCTGGAAAGTCTTCCCTCCCTCTGATTACTTTAGTTTCCTATTTCTAGAACAAGAATGTGTTGTTGGAGGGTGGTGGTGGGGCAGAAAAATCAGAACTAAAACTAAACTTTCCCATGAAAATATAAAAGCAGAAATTTATTGAGGCCCTGTAAGTTTTAGCTGCTTCCAAATAATAAATTTCCTGAAAACTAACTGAACATGTGGCATGAGGCCAGAGCTGCCAATCTTATTTTAAAAAGTCTCCACCTGGATAGTTCCAAGAGTCCCTTATCTTTCTGCTATTTAATGAGATATTCAGAGAAACTAATTCCCTCAAGTCACTGGGGCACCTCCTGTACTGAAAGAAATGTGTTTGCCTGGCTGTATGACCAGCTTGATCATTTGTATAGAAATGCGAGGTTTCTAAACACAAAGCAGCTATGCATTTAGATGTAGCCCAATTTCCTAACAAGGAAATGGCAAAGAAGAATCAGGTTAAATGACTGCAATATAGGTATATAGTCATTTTGAAAAATTCCAGCACCCTACAATGATCTAGGGAAAAACAACACTCAGTCTTACTATATGTAAGACTGATTCATGGATAATGATTTATCCCTCATGTTTGATTCAGCTTCCACTTTCGGAGTTATAAGATAAGCAAACAGATGTTTACCACCCTTAATTTCAAGGAAATATCATATTGGAACTGCAGTTAAACACAGTTCTATTGAATATGTGAAATATTGTTACAGAGAGATCTGAGAACAATCATTTATAATACAAATAAAATAAAAGTAAAAGTAAGTATCTTTATATACCAAAATTTAAATTTTGATAGAAGATAAATATTTTAGTTAATTAAAGTCAAAAGGAAAAGTCTAATGCTATGCTTGACTGGGTGTATGAGTACAAGATTTGAAAGACCAACTTGTGCCTTTTCATCTTTACAAAATAACGCGAGACTTAACAACAAAAAGAAGGTCACGGGATTACAATTTTAAAAGGAGGTTGAAAAGTCTGCTATTTAGAGACATTCTAACAACTATGAAGATATGGGTGAGAATTAAGCTGTAAATGATAAAGTTTGAGCCATAATTTATCATATCATTTAAAATAGTTAAAGGAAAAGAATTGGAATGTTCCCAACATACAGAAAACATAAATGTTACAGGTGATGGATATCTCAATTACCCTGATTTAGTCATTACACATTGTATGCATGCATCAAAATATCACATGCACCCCACAAATATGTGCAAATATTATGAATCAATTAAAAAATGATCAAGTTTGAGGAAAGGAACAAGAGAACAGCAGCCATCAATTGCATATTGCTGGAGTGAATTCAACAGATAAGAAAATGCAAGTCTACATGGTAATTTAATTAAAATAGCACCCAGGCCCACAAAAATGGAGGGAAAAGAGAGAGAGGTGGAAACACAAAGAATGACTTCCAGAAGAATTCTCCACAGTCAGAAGAGGTCAGGATGAAAGGGTAGAGAGGTATGATCAAGGTTCAGGAGAAAGATGAAAAACATGGCCAAGGGATGAATGAAATCGTGTAACTAAGATGTATAATTATCTTCTTTACTCTAAAGGAATGCTCTCCGGAATTGGTTAAAGGAGTTATATTTTTGGAGATTCTTCATATTAGGAGAAAGATAAAGGCCAGGCAGAATGAAACAGAGCTTCTGTAACAGGGGTGTTACTTAAAATTCCAGTGGAGATTCCACTCAATAGAAGCCTAAATGACAAAACTAGAATTGTAATAAATGACAGAAAATTCTGCAATCATTTTTATTTGGTCTTGTAAGTGATTATCTTATACATTGACTGGAAAACAAAAAGCATATATGAGATCCACACTTGGTTCGAAGATAAACTGGGAGGAAGTATGAATCCTGGAAAAAATTGCCTGTCTGGTCCCATGTTTGAAAAACTCTCCCTTATATTAATAACATTTTTAAAAAATAAAAAATAAAACATGGAGTAACCTAAAGTCAAAAACCCTGACCCACTTCCACTGTGTGAAGTCCAAAACTGTGAACAAATGGAAATTGACTTTCTCAAAATATGTTCCACTGAATGTTGTTGTCTAATCAAACATACTGGGAATTTCTGGATTAAATAACAGTAAGTACGTTTTGTTACTGTTAGGAGAAGCAATCTCCTATGGTTCCAGAGCACCCCTGTATATTCTTGCCAGCTATGGCACCATTGTAAGACCCTGATCATTCTTTTCCTAGCACATGTATCACGGATGTATTGGCAGTGGGTAACCGTTACAGTGAATAATGAGGTAAAATCTCTCTCGGGGATAAAAGCGGACTTGCTAAAAAAAGAGTTGGATTCCCCAAGCTTAAAGGTGAATTCCCTGGCTACAATATAAACCCATTGCATGAACAGCATCCAGTGGGTCCCTTCTATACCTCCTTATGGGTCTTAGAAGGCAAGGATAATCAAGATAAGCATGATGCTCATGCTACATGCTGGTGCCATCATCATGTTCTTTATTTCTGACCCAGGAATCTCGTGTCTTCTGCCAGCATCCATGAAAAGGTGACAGACTATCTTGTTAGTTTGGAAGTGAAGTAAATTCCCTAACCCTAACAGTTACTACAGGATTTCTTAGGACCTTTACTTTGTCCTTGTGACCTCCCAAGGGGACAGCATGGCGCCAAGCATTTTTTAAAAATTATACTTTAAGTTCTAGGGTACATGTGCACAACATGCAGGTTTGTTACGTATGTATACATGTGCCATGTTGGTGTGCTGCACCCATTAACTTGTCATTTACATTAGGTATATCTCCTAATGCTCTCCGTACCTCCTCCCCCCTCCCCACAATAGGCCCCGGTGTGTGATGTTCCCCTTCCTGTGTCCAAGTGATCTCATTGTTCATTTCCCACCTATAAGTGAGAACATGCAGTGTTTGGTTTTCTGTTCTTGCGATAGTTTGCGGAGAATGATGGTTTCCAGCTGCATCCATGTCCCTACAAAGGACATGAACATAAAATGCTTGGTGCCTAGTATCACATATACACCATGGAATACTAGGCACCAAGCATTTTACTTGATCATGCAAATTCATTCTCCTGTACAGCAATTCCAAGTACTAATATTTTGCAACACATACCTTATGAAGCCCTATTCTAAGAACACTGGTGTGGGTCCGGGTGGAACATGTAAAAGATTTGGAAAGATCTACTTTCCCAAATGTATCTTTCTATGACCTGTTATACTACACCAAATTCCCACCATTTGAATGACTCCTTTGGTAAAATGCATTATTTCCAGAAGGTCCTTATTATAATGCAAACATGTTGCCTGGAGGTGTAGTACAGGAATATACATAGATTACATAAGAGAAGATTGAGTGAAAGTGAGAGTTGGGCTCTGATAGCATGTGGAAAGTAGGTTCTAGGTTAGGAAATGTCCTGGAATTAAATTTGTGTCTGGGTAGAAAAGGACAAACTAAAGCACTACAAGGATGGATCCTCTTTTTTTCTCTTCTCCAAATACAATACTTACAGCCAGGATTTATGTTCAAAATGAATTGCAAAATGTTTTTCTTGCCCCTTTATTTTCTCTTTATTAATTATATCTTCCTGTTTTTTGCTTTGTTTTTAGAGGTAAGGTCTCTGTTGCCTAGGCTGGAGTGCAGTGGCATAATCATAACTCACTGCAGGCTTGCACTCCTGGGTTCAAGTGATCCTCCCGCCTCAGTCTCCCAAGTAGCTGGGACCACAGGTGAGCACCACTATGCCCAGTTAATATTTTAATTTTTTGTAGAGACGAGGTTTCCCTATATTGCCCAGGCTGGTCTTAAACTCCTGGCCTCAAGCAATCTTTCACTTTGGCCTCCCAAAATACTGGGATTACAGGCATGAACCACCATGCAACACCCCCCACCACTACCACAATCTACCCACCAAACCCCCCCTCCAGCCAAGTCTTCTCTTTCTGTTTGAACTGGAATGTAAATTAGTCCTTAATCCCAAGTGAGTAGTTAACAATTTGAATATTAGCTTTGTTTCAAAAGGAGACTTGAATCATCATCGTTTGGGAGAGCAGGAGGAGGAACAGATAGGCCGTATGGCAGATATTTTCAAAACAAACTTCTCATTCCCTTAAGGACACATTTGGAGGTGTCAAAACAGGACAAGTAAGGTGCTGAACTTAAGCCTTATATTTCCTGACTCTGCCTAAGCTAGCCATCTGATGTTTTTATTTACATTTGTTTTATTGCATTTTGGCTTAGGCTTTTTTATTAAAGCAGGAAACTTAGAGATTTATAATAGATATGGCTCAATAATATATTCAATTATGACAATTTCTGCTTGGAAACAATGCATATTCTAATGTTCTTACTTGAATCACAACTTTTTTGAAGCTGTTTATCACAGTTACTTAACTTGTGCATCATTTTGCTGTGTTCTCATCACCATTTGGGAAAAGTTATTCAGAGAGAATGTACTAAGAGATTTTGTATTTTCTCTCTCTAAAAAAATGTTGTGTGTACTCAGCATGCAGGGCGTTGTGCTACAAGGAACTAAGATTTCCCCATTAAAAAAGAAGTCTTTCTCTTAGGTATTTACAGTGTGTTCTACACACGTCCGGCATTAGATCAAAGCCAGGACCACCACCATGTTATCCTACAATGGTGTTTCAAACATCACCCTGCCATATAAGCAATCACAAGAAATGTGTGAGATGTTTCAGAATAACTAATTAAATTTCTTGGGCTTTTGTAGCCAGATATAACATAATATATTCTCCTTCAAATAAAGTGTACATGGATCAACCAACTTTCAGTTCTTTTGTAATGGTCAGGTTTAGCTGCATTCATGGGAAGCCTCCGAAATGTCAGCAGAAAAGCCTGACCTTGGGGAAAGACAGCTTATCAAATACTGGGTCATTTGAGTCTGATGTATTCTAAATCATCAGGGCACATCAACCATCCTTTAGCATAAGCCTCTTTTGGATTCCCACATGGCAAAATTTCAAACTCATTGAGAAGTATGACTACATATAGGTTATCAAGTTATTAAAAACAAACTCCACAAGCAAACTGTGAACATCAGACCGCCAGCAACATATTTTCATCTCTGATTACAGAAGTGGCCCTCGTTCAGTTTCATATAATTCACATCACAATATACTAGCCCTTTCAGGAATTTAACAGCATTTTCTGGCATACAAATGTCATACGAAAGATTCTAGTTCATCAACATATTGGCATTGAACCTAAGATAAGTGACTCACTAACAAATTATAAAAATAGGAGTACTTTCATTTTATCTTCCAAAAACTCAAAAGAATTTGTATTGAGAATGTTCCTTCCACTAAAATAGATGGAGCAATTTTTTCCTGGTTCAGGCTTGGGAAAGTGTACATGTCCAGGAATGTATTTATTTCTTCTAGATTTTCTAGTTTATTTCCATAGAAGTGTTCATAATATTCTCTGATGGTTATTTGTATTACTGTGTGGTAAGTACTAATACCACCCTTCTTGTTTCTGATTGTATTTATTTGGACCTTCTCTCTTTTCTTCTTTATTAGTCTAGCTACCAGTCTATATGTTTTATTAATATTTACAAAAAAACAGGTCCTAGATTCATTGATCTTTTCTTTTTTTAATTAATTTATTTTTTATTTTATTTCTTTTTTTATTATACTTTAAGTTCCAGGGTACATATGCACAACGTGCAGTTTTGTTACATATGTATACTTGTGCCATGTTGGTGTGCTGCACCCATCAACTCGTCATTTACATCAGGTATAACTCCCAATGCCATCCCTCCCCACTCCCCACTCCCCATAATAGGTCCCAGTGTGTAATGTTCCCCTTCCAGAGTCCAAGTGATCTCATTGTTCAATTCCGACCTATGAGTGAGAACATGTGGTGTTTGGTTTTCTGTTCTTGTGATAGTTTGCTGAGAATGATGGTTTCCAGCTGCATCCATGTCCCTACAAAGGACACGAACTCATCCTTTTTTATGGCTGCATAGTATTCCATGGTGTATATGTGCCACATTTTCTTTATCCAGTCTGTCACTGATGGACATTTGGGTTGATTCCAAGTCTTTGCTATTGTGAATAGTGCC
>NW_016804262.1:3919496-3944480 GCF_001698545.2 Rhinopithecus bieti
ACTATGTTGAATAGGAGTGGTGAGAGAGGGCATCCCTGTCTTGTGCCAGTTTTCAAAGGGAATGTTTCCAGTTTTTGCCCATTCAGTGTGGTATTGGCTGTGGGTTTGTCATAAATAGCTCTTATTATTTTGAGATACGTTCCATCAATTACCAAATTTATTGAAAGTTTTTAGTATGAAGGGCTGTTGAATTTTGTCAAAGGCCTTTTCTGCATCTATTGAGATAATCATGTGGTTTTTGTCTTTGGTTCTGTTTATATGCTGGATTACGTTTACTGATTTGCATATGTTGAACCAGCCTTGCATCCCAGGGATGAAGCCCACTTGATCATGGTGGATAAGCTTTTTGATGTGCTGCTGGATTCGGTTTGCCAGTATTTTATTGAGGATTTTTGCATCGATGTTCATCAGGGATACTGGTCTGAAATTATCTTTTTTTGTTGTGTCTCTGCCAGGCTTTGGTATTAGGATGATGTTGGCCTCATAAAATGAGTTAGGGAGGATTCCTTCTTTTTCTATTGATTGGAATAGTTTCAGAAGGAATGCTACCAGCTTCTCCTTGTACCTCCGGTAGAATTCGGCTGTGAATCCGTCTGGTTCTGGACTTTTTTTGGTTGGTAGGCTGTTAATTATTGCCTCAATTTCAGCCTGCTATTTGGTCTATTCAGGGATTCAACTTCTTCCTGGTTTAGTCTTGGGAGAGTGTAAGTGTCCAGAAAATTAATTAATACCCTGGGAAAGGCACTGACTGACTCCAATTTCACTGACTGACAGAAATTGGTCTATACACAGGTCAGGTCTCTCATACTCATTTCACATAATTGTAAGTTTCCTGAGGCCTTCCCAGCCATGCAGAACTGTAAATCAATTAAACCTCTTTCTTTATAAATTATGCAGTCTCGGGCATTTCCTTATAGCAGTGTGAAAATGGGCTAATACATACACCATGGAATACTATGCAACCATGAAAAAGAAAAAGATCATGCCCTTTGTAGGAACATGGATGAAGCTGGAGGCCATTATCCTTAGCAAACTAACATAGAAACAGAAAACCAAATACCACATGTTCTCACTTATAAGTGGGAGCTAAATGATGAGAACACATGGACATAAAGAAGGGAACAACACACACTGGGGCCTATTGGAGGGTGAAAGTTGGAGGGTGGGAGGAGTGAGGGGATCAGGAAAAATAACTAATAGATACTAGGTTTAATACCTGGGTGATGAAATAATCTGTACAACAAATCCCCATGACACAATTTTACCTATGAAACAAACCTGCTCATGTACACCTGAACTTAAAATGAAAGTTAAATTTTTAAAAAGTACAAAACAACTACAAGAAGAAAAACAAGATGGAGTGAAATATTTTAGCAGTGGACAGAGGTTTTGGTTGCTTTGTTTCATTTTCTCTCAAGGATTGTTCTTTTTTAAGATGGGAAAATGTAGTTTTAGTCTACTGAGAATTAAGAGTTAGTAGTAAAAGCAGGAATTACTTTTCAAATGCCACCAAAGTTGCAGTTTTGTAGCATAGTGTTCCTTAGGTCTCTTCTTGCTGATACCCAAGATTGCTGGAATAATCTGAGTCACTGTAAACACCTTGTTACCCAGGATGATCTTGATCTCCTGCCCTTGTGATCTGCCCATCTCGGCCTCCGTGCTGGGATTATAGGCATGAGCCACCGTACCCAGCCGTCTTAACCATTTTTAAGTGTGCAGTTCACTAATATTAAAAACATTCACATTGTTGTACAATCATCACCACCATTCATTTCCAGAACGCTTTTCATCTTGCAAAACTGAAACTCTTTACCAGTTAAACAATAATTCCCTTTTTCTTCTTCCTATCCCTGGCAACCACTATTCTACTTTCTGTCTCTCTGATTTTGACTATTCTGGGTACCTCATATAAGTGGGATCAAGTGGTATTTGTCTTTCTGTGATTAGCTTATCTCAGTTAGCATGTATCAGAATTTCCTTCACTTTTAAGGCTTGAATGGCACCCTATTGTATGTATGTATCATATTTTGTTTACCCACTCATCTATCTATGGATACTTGGCTAGCTTTCATGTTTTAGATATTGTAAATAATGTTGTTATGAACATGAGTGTACAAATATCTCTTTGATCCTTCTTTCAATTTTTCTGGGTATATATCCAGAAGTGGAATTGCTGGATTATGTGGTAATTCTATTTTTAATTTTTTGAGGAAGTGTCATACTGCTTTTTACAGTGACTGCAACATTTTATGTTTCGGTTTCTTCACATCCTCACCCACCAATGCTTGTTCTGTTCTGTGTTGTTGTTGTTGTTGTTGTTGTTGTTTGATAGTAGCCGTCTTATGGGTGTGAGACACCAGACATTGATTATCTTCTAAACTTTTTCCATACTGTAGTCAGAATTATATTCAGTAAACATATCATGATCACGTAACCTTCAGTTACATATTTAAATCCTTCAGTGGCTTCTCATTAACTTCAGGATAGTCTGACCTCCTTTAACATGTTTTATAAAAACTCATTCATGATTTTCTCCCTGGCTAACTTTCATAGCCTTGCTTCTCAACTGCTCCCTTTTCCACCTCTTCCCCTATAGCTCATCGTCCACTTCTTATATACACATATACACTCTATGCATCAGTCACTCTGAAATTTATTCAGGTCTGTGAAAATGCTATACCTCCCCTCATCCCCAACACTATTCCTTCTGATAGATGTTCTTTCTCCCTCATCACCTGGCCAGTTCCTGCTTATCCTTGAGGTCTCAAGATAGCATTTTCTCCAGGAAAATTTCCTTAATAAATTCCCTCCACCAGGCTTCTTTAGTACCTTTACTATGTGTTCCCAGAGCACTCGATCTTTGCCCTAATGCAGTGCTCTGTGTCAATCACACTCTGTATTTGTCTGCTTACTTATCACCTTTCCTCTAATCCCATGCTGGCCTATGTGGCTCTTGGACACTGAATTGTAACTAGTATGACTGAGGAACTGAATTCTTCAATTTTTACAAATTGTAAATTAACGCTGATATCTGAATCAGTTATACTAAAACTTTTAAGATGTTTGGAACTAACTTGGGTATGTGAGTCTACTTTTTCAACTGTAAGTTTATGAGATCTAAATACAGATGAGAATTAAGCATCTGAATTGAGATGTGCTATAAGTATAAAATATATTGAATTTTGAAGACTTAGTACAAAATAAGGAGTATAACTTTTTAGATAGGTTACATGTAGAAATAATATTTTGACATAGCAGTTTACATAAACTATTTAAATCAATTTTATTTATAATTCAGTCACTTTTAGTATAGCACTAGAAATTTTAATTACATATGTGGCTTACCTTATATTTCTATTAGACAGCACTGACCTAGACTATAAATTCTGTAGAGACAGGAATCACGATTGTCTTATTTACTTATTTTTAAAATTTTTATAGCATTCACCATGTGTTGAGTGTTAATCTATGCATTTACTAGGAATTACAAACATTAACTATCTTGATCCTTATAACAACATTTTGAGCTAAGTAGTATCATTAACCACGTTATACATACGAAGAAATTTACATGAAAAGATTCACTAAACTAGCTCAAGGTCACAGAGTTGACCCTATGGAGTTAGAGTGTAGAGGGGATACATAAATTATACTCCCAATAACTTTCTTATACTGTTTCTTGTTTGTTCTCTTATTACAGGTGTCCAGAGAAACATTTACTACCCAACTTTTTAAATTAACAGCCATCATCATTCAATTACTCTTTTAAAATTAATCAATCTGTTCATTCCATAAGTATTAATTGAACTCGTAGTGCCAGGTGCTGTGCTGGGTAATAAGGACTCTAAGTTGAATGAAACAAATGCTTTATTTATAAAGAAACTCTATCTGATAGTGGTGACAATCATATAATGAAATAATAATACAATATTATACTATACAACACAAATATACATGAAGGATCACAAATATACATGAAGCCTGGAGAAGAGGAACAGGAGGGAAAAAGTGACAGAACATCTTGAACAATGAGTAGGAGTAAACCAAAAGTGGGTGAGTGGAAGGGGAGAGGTAGTTGAAGCAGGGGAGAAGGTGAGCAGAGCTAAGAAATAGCCTGGTGTTGGCCGGGCGCGGTGGCTCACGCCGGTAATTCCAGCGCTTTGGGAGGCTGAGGTGGGCGAATCACAAGGTCAGGAGATCGAGACCATCCTGGCTAACATGGTGAAACCCTGTCTCTACTAACAATACAAAAAATTAGCCGGGGGTGGTGGCGGGCACCTGTAGTCCCAGCTACTGGGGAGGCTGAGGCAGGAGAATCGCTTGAACCCAGGAGGCAGAGGTTGCAGTGAGCCGAGATTGCACCACTGCACTCCAGCTTGGGCAACAGAGCGAGTTTCCACCAAAAAAAAAAAGGCAAATTTTGTGTCATGTGTATTTTAACAAACCTTTTAAAAAACAAAAACAATGACTGGGCATCAAGTTAAAAACGTTATTGCTGAGATGCAGGCAAAAGATAAAGATGGCAGCCGAAATGAGATGAGAAATATTGATGAAGAGAAAATAGGTTGAATTAAAAAATATTAGGGGTGCAACTAACAAGAGTTTATTGGTGATTAATTTTAGTCTTGGGTGAGGGAGAGTAAGGAGTTATTTCTTAGATTTCTAGTGTGAGCAACTAAAGTGGATAGTGATGACATGCACTGAGATAGAGAACAAAGAGGAGATATAGACTTGGTTGGGGTTGAGGGTGGAGGACATAAGAGGTTCACCTTCAAACACATTGATTTTGAGGTATTTACAGGGAATCCAAGGGGAGTTGTCTTGTTAGGGAACATAGTTCATAATTTCTGGACAGATCTTGGAACCTTTCTTATGTGGAGGTTAATTAAAGGTACAGGACCAAGGGTAGTTCATGCATGTTTATAGTCTGTCTGCCAGCACATTCTCCTTAATGTTTTTCAGTATTTTGCATTTCTTCACCAATAATCTGTGATTTGGATGGGGCTCCACCCAAATTTGTCCCCAAGGATAGAATATGAAACACACCTGGCCACAGTGATTGGGGTGTAAGATTGGCAGCCTCAACTAGTAAAGTAAGCATCAGTCAAAGGATGTGTGCAGGAGTTGCTGATTTAAAAATGAAAGTCTACTCCGCTCAATCCCATTAGACTAGGAACTGATGAAAAATATGAACCAAGAACTAGGTTTTCCTAGGAAGCAGGAAAAATATGAAATTAGAGTTGTTGAAGCCATCTTGCCACCATGAGGATGAGTGCAACTGGAGGCCATCACATTCAGCCTGAGAAGGAATCTAATATATAAGTTTGAGATGAAGGGTAATTGAGTTCTTTTTATGTCATTTCAATTCTAAATCCAGCCATGCCTGAAGCAAAACCAAACGCTAGACATTTCAAATATGTGAGCCAATGAAGTGCCTGCTTTTCTTACACCAGTTTGAGTTGTATCCTAATGAATATAGGCAGTCCTAGTTCTGCATAGTAGTGTAGAACCATAAAAAATGACTTTATCACCAGGTGCGGTGGCTCATGCCTGTAATCCCAGCACTTTGGGAGGGTGAGGCAGCGGATCACTTGAAGTCAGGAGTTCGAGACCAGCCTGGCCAAGATGGCAAGACATTGTCTCTACTAAAAATACAAAAATTAGCTGGGTGTAGTGGCACATGCCTGTAGTTCCAGTTACTCAGGAGCTGAGGTGGGAGAATTGCTTGAACCCAGGAGGTGGAAGTTGCAGTGAGTCGAGAATATGTCACTGCACTCCAGTCTGGATGAGCGTGACACTCTGTCTTAAAAATAAATAAATAGGCCGGGCGCGGTGGCTCAAGCCTGTAATCCCAGCACTTTGGGAGGCCGAGACGGGCGGATCACGAGGTCAGGAGATCGAGACCATCCTGGCTAACATGGTGAAACCCCGTCTCTACTAAAAAAATACAAAATCTAGCCGGGCGAGGTGGCGGGCGCCTGTAGTCCCAGGTACTCGGGAGGCTGAGGCAGGAGAAATGGCGTAAACCCGGGAGGCGGGAGCTTGCAGTGAGCTGAGATCCGGCCACTGCACTCCAGCTCCGGGCGACAGAGCGGAAGATCCGTCTCAAAAAAAAAATAAATATAAATAAATAAAATAAATAAATAAATAAATAAATAAAAACATAAATAAAAATGCTTTACAAGCTGAAAACTCTGAAGAGGTTATCTTAATCAATGGGAAAAAACTATAATTGGTCAGACCTTTAGACGTTTTTTTTGTTAAAATATTAAAAATACGCCAGGCGGCGGTGGCTCCGCCTGTACAAAAAATCCCGCCACTTTGGGAGGCCGAGCAGGGGCGGATCCACGAGGTCGGGAGATCGGAGACCATCCTGGCTACATGGTGAAACCCGTCTCTACTAAAAAATACAAAAAAACTAGCCGGGCGCCGGTGCGGCGCCTGTAGTCCCGCTACTCGGGAGGCTGAGGGCAGGAGAATGGCGTTAAACCTGGGAGGCGAGCTTGCAGTGAGGCTGAGATCCGGCCACTGCACTCCAGGCTGGGCGGACAGGAGCAGGGACTCCATCTCCAAAAAAAAAAAAAAAAAAGAAAAAGAAAAAAATATTAAAAATACTCATTTTTATAAACCAAAAAATTATAAAACTGATATTTACTATACTAAAATTTAAAATATTAGATAATTAGGCATTCAGGTGTTTTATTTCTTTGTAAAAATGTACCAAAAGTAGTTTGGACAAGCATTTTTTTCTGTCTTAGTGAATTATTATACTCCTTTATAAGTTTGGATCACCTTCCAACATTTTGCCTTTTGCCTTTTCAATACTGTAAAATATCTCTGAGATTTCCTTTAATTTGAAGGGTTTTGTCTGTTTTCTGTTGCTTTTTTTTAATTACACACATATATTTAACAGTACAGTTTTACATAGAATGCTAAGAACACTTTTCTTCATATTTTACAAAAAGGCTTGAAACATATGGACTTTCTATTAGTAATCATACAATAGCACATCCAAATCTAATTCCTCAATAGATGATGCATTATAATTTGTTTAGAATTCAAAGGCTTAATGACAATAATCCGGGGAGGAAAAAGAGTAAGTTTATTTTACATAACTGACCGAAAAATAAATACAAGAAATAGTAAATAGAATTTAATATGGCCTCGTGTGCCCTGAAGGAGGTAGTGCCTGATGTGGAGGGGTAATTGCTATGTCCAAGTAACCTATCTGGAACTTCTGCGAGTGCAGTGTCACGCAATCATCAGTCCCTTTTCTGCCAGACATGGTGCTGCCAACCTCCTTAACTCGATAGCCAAGTCTTTCAACATCTGTAAAAACGATTGCAAAATTGAAGTGAGTGCCCTTCTTTCTAGCTTCTGGGTAGACTTCTTTTACTAAGTTTGTCAGTTCTTTCAAGGTTGCATCCATCCAAACGTAGATCTACAACTCTCTGGACGGTACGTTTCCCTGGGAGAACTCGTCCGTTCGGTGGTGGTGGCCATTATTGGTGGTGAAGATGCTCAGCAGCCGCAGGCATGTTTTCTCGCGGTCGATAGACTTCTCTGGCTCCTTCTTAATTTCCTCCTGGGTAACGCGCGACTCCACCGCCATCTTCCTCCAACGGCCCGCCTGGTTTTCTTTACTGTGGTTACTTCCTCTGGGATATTGTTATCCTTTTTGTCACAACCACTTTCCTCTTTTAAGTCTATACATTTGCCTTCATGAAGTTCCTGTGGCTGCAAGCCTAGTCTTTTGAATAGCAAGTGTCAACATTCCCACTCAGCTATTTCTTCTAAAGCCCCATTAATGTTCAATTCAAATACTGTGAAGTCATGCCAGTTTCTAAAACACTAAAATCTGCCTTCACTGGCAGGGAAATATTTATCTTCAGTCTCCTTGTAATTACTGATTCCTTTCAATGCAGCACCTGACTTCAGAGTTTGACCTACATGGTAGTCGTTAAGCTGATTGGGTTTTTATTTTCATTACACTGTTCAATCCTAAGCAGAAGTAACTGCTCCATTTCTACCCTAAGCAGCTTTCTGTTCTGAGTGCAACTTAAACTAAACAATGTTGAAGCTACATTACCTTGTTTTTGAATGATCTGACTTCCTCAACATCATTTGTTCACTAGCTTCAGGCAGGCCTAGGACTCATCCTGTCTTTGCTTTGCTGTCTCCATTTTCAAATCTCCTCATCACATTCAATTTAACTTCCAGCATTATTGTTTTTATTTGCTGCACTTTAATTGCTGTTGCTCACTTTTCTCTAATATTCATTTCTTTAATGTCATATGGGCTTAATACTAGGAAAGAAGTAGGCAACCCAACTAAGGCTTTGCTCTCTGTGCATGAACTGAATAACAGATGGGCAGTGACCAATCACTAACAGAATTTGAAACAACTGATGCGATTGGTCACTGATCGTGATACATGTCTGTTATTTACATAGAGATTCGTGTATCAAAGAGCTAGCAGTGAAGCTTATACTTTAAGCAATTACTCACAATTTACACTGTGTAACTGAAATTTAAACCATGTTACTGGGGTCTAGCGTCATTTAACTGAACAGTAGTAAATTTGTGCATATGGAAATTGTTCAAAGCATTGACTGCCTTACAAACGAATGCAGAGATTGTGTAAGAAGAAAACAAGAAAGCCTAGGAGACAACCCTGAGGAAAACCAAAGATTTAAGGGATGAACAAAAGAGAAATCTGCACAGTAACTCATAAAGAGTGGTCAAAGAGGTAAAGAGGAAAACCAGAGCATATGGTGTCATACGAGGTAAGAGAAGACGTATTGCAATTGCATTTCTCACTCATATGGTTTTTAAAATAAACTCTAATTAACATTTCATAAAACTCACCATTTTGAACTATACAATTCAGTGGTTTTTAGTATACTCACAGAGTTGAGCAGCCATTACCATTATCTAATTCCAGAATATTTTCATCATCCCCCCCGCCCCGCCCCAGAAAGAAACCCATTACCGACTGACTGCTTACTCTCCATTCTTCCCGCCTTCCAGTCCCTGGAAATCACTAATCTGCATTCTGTGTCTATGATTGTAACTACTCTAGCTACCTCATATAAGTAGAATAATACAGTATTTGTCCTTCCGTGATTGGCTTATTTCACTTAGCATAGTGTCTCCGGTGATTGTTTTTGTTGTAGCATTTATTACTTTTTATGGCTAAATAATATTCTATTGTATGAATATACCAAATTTGTTATCCATTTATCAGATGATAGATACTTGGCTTGTTTCTACTTTTGAGCTATTATAAATAATGTTGCTATGAACATTCGTGTACAAGTTTTTATGATAATATGTTTTCTAGTTTCTTAGGGATGTTCCTTCCCTATTCTTAGGGATATACCTAGGAGTAAAATTGCTGGGTCATATATTAACTCCCACGTTTTGAGAAACTGTGTGAATGTTTCTACAGTGGCCATACCAGTTTACATTACCATGGGAAATTTGTGAAGATTCTTTTTCAAAAACCTTACATATAAATATTTTTACTCATTTTATTCTTCTAGTTTCTCATTTTATTTAACCATGCACATTTCTTCCTTGCATCTTTGACTTCCTTATTTCATGTTTTTAAAGTTATCTTCTAACTATCTATACAATAAATTTTCTTCACACTGCAAATCATTTGTGGCTTTCCTATTCCACACTGTATAGAATTCATTCAAACTATGAACAGCACTAGGTCTCTCATATTTCAAGCCATTTGTCCAGGCTGTTTATAACCACCAAAAAAAATCAAAAGTTAGTTAGATATGGATAAGAACAGTGACTTTATTTAGCTTCCTTTCTCTTCAATTAAATTAATTTAATCTAATTTAATGGTTTTTGGAGGAAACCTCTGCAAAATATATTAGTCATAGATGGTGCAAAGTGAAGCAAATTGCTTTTTATTTTGGAAGAATCTCAGTTTGCCCCATTTCGTTGGATCCCCAGTGTCTTCACTGAGATAGCAGAACCCTAAATTTTCCTTAGATTTACTACTTACTCTGTGTCAATCATGCGCCTTTCTGATGCAATTAGGGTGTCTGCCACTTATATTACAAGGAGTGAAAGAGTTGGTATACCTGAAATAGAACGTCTCAAAGCAAAACTACTTCTTGTGCTCTTTACTTACCATGATTTTTCAAAAGGTTTTTAGTTTGGCATTATGGCTGAAGCTTGTAATTCCAGCTACTCAGGGCAGGAGGATTGCTTGAGGCCAGGAGTTCAAGACAGCCTGGGCAACAGAGTGAGACCCTTTTCCTCTTATAAAAAAAAATTGCCAGAACAAACGCTGAATGTCATGTGTCAGGATTTTGTTGATTTACTCAACTAAAAGATATCATGTGGAATAGCACCTGCATTTAAAAATCACCACTTGATTGGGAGGCTAGGGTGTGCAGATCACTTGAGGTCAGCAGTTCAAAACCAGCCTGGCCAACATGGTGAAACCCCGTCTCTACTAAAAATAAAAAATAAACAAAATAGCCGGGCATGGTGTTGGGCACCTGTAATTCCAGCTACTCTGGAGACTGAGGAAGGAGAATCTCATGAGCCCAGGAGGTGGGGGTTGCAGTGGGCCAAGAATAAGTTTACAGTAATTCTACTGACATTCTCCAAGACTCTCATCTGCACAAGGCAAGGAAAGGGGTTGTATAATGCAGATGTGACAGGGGTCACTACCTATGTTTGCTAGCATATGAACTCAGTTGCTGGAGAGAGATTCACAATGATACAGGCATAAACAAAATAAAAATTTATTTCTCATTCAGATGAAATTCCTTGTGTAAGCAGACTAGATCTAGTAGGGTTATGCTATCAATGACCCAATTCTTTCTATCTTATTGCCACATTGTCTCTATGGTGGTGCCTTCGGTCTGCATTTCAGCCAGCACAAAGGAGAAAGAAGAAGGGATAGACACATCACTTTATTTGAATGACAAGATCCAAGAATTGTTCTCACCACTGTCACTCACATACATTGGCCAAAACTTAGTCACATGGTCATATGCAGCTGCAATATGACAGGAAATATAGTCTTTTTTCAGAATGGCTTCTACCCTAGGTAAAATTTGGAGATACTATTTCCGTGAGAGAAAAAGAGAATACAGATACTGGGGGACAACTAGTGGCTACTGTCATATCACTTCATGTCTTTCAAATCTTTGATGCTGACGAATCTCTGCAATTCCCCAGTGTGCAGTTGTATTTTTGGTAAGAAGAGGAAGCTCAAGATTTGACCTTTTCTCCCATAATGACCCTCATTTTGGGGGTCAGAAAGGAAGCATGGACATTCACTCATCTCTATATGAAGAAAATGTGGAAACAATCACAGGATGCTTTTACAGACCTGTAAGTGCCATTGTGACAGAATTAGGCCCACAAATCCAATTGTCACCTAAACTGCATGTGTCCCAGATTCTGCCAGATACATCACAGTGACATTCTGCATTGTGTTCATTTATGTTCAGGAGCCAATACTCCCTGAAAGATCTGGCTATTTCCCATCTCCCACTACAATTACCATGGTAAATGACCAAAGATACTTCCGGAGAAAGCTGGGAGAAAGATTTACAGGAAGTACTTGTGATGATATCACAAGGTCCTTCTTCAGGTTACCTGGCTTCCTCTATATTCAATGTTTGGAAATAAACTGAAGCTTCAGAATTTGAGTGAGCAGCTATCATGACATCATGGTAATTCACAACAGGCCTTGATCAGGTTTTATCATCCCATGTATTATTGTTGTTATTATTCAGACTTCATACAATTATATGAATCCCATGAAAGGTTAAGACACTGCCATAGGTTTTCCTGTGTTAGATCATCCCAATCACTGTGGGTTATAGTAAAAATTCCACTTTGTCTCTGACTCTTATGTGTGCCCCCTGGACCATCATTCCAGAAACCAATTATCCCAATTTCTATCAGGGACCCCATTCAACAGTAACATTGTCCACCTTCCTTCCTGACCTGAAGGGGATTTTTCAAAGATACTGTCCATCCCAAGTAAATGCACATGTGTTGGGGATAGTTAGGAGATAGGTGAGAAGTTTGCCCATAATGAAATCACTCTAACCATTTCTGTCTAAAACTTTGGGTTGCTTTTTCTACATCACATTGAGAAATTTGGGGTATTTAAGCTTCATGCAATGTAAGTCAGCTTTGAATGTATATTTTATTCAACCTTCTGAGCAGACAATGAAAATTATACCGAGAGGTTTCAGCAGCACTTGGAATCCAAAATTAACAACAATTACAACAGTATTCAGAAATTCAGCCTGATCTAAAGTAATATTCTATCCCCCCTAGGCTGGCATCTGCAAAATCTATACTCACACATTTGCCCCCACATTTAGCACAATAAAAATGAACAAAACCTTGCAATTACTTATTAGCCTTCTTCTAGGTACAAAATTGTTCTTGTCCTACCTGAGCCCTATTACTCATAGGTTAGAAGCAATGGTAAGGGGAAGTAATGGGGTATGGAGAGGGTTTACATCCTCTTGCGACTTGAGTATGTCAGAGGAACCTTCAAGCAAACCAAGATCAGCCTCGTTTGATATGGCAGGAGGGAATGCTTATGTTGTGAAAGAAGGCTTTCAGTAGAACTTGAGTATTCAGAGTAGCTGGAGCTATTTAAACCTTCCCAAATGTTGTCATTGTAATTCTCAGTTTTTGCTCCTTGATATAAGAGATCAGAAGGTAGGTGTGGTGTGTTATTGAGAACCATTAGGAGTTTTCAAACTTTAGTGTGCCTCATCACCTGGAGAGCTTTACAAGAAATGTGTGTCAGGAGGCTTGAAGAAACAGACTCCAGCCTGAGATTCCAGGAATAGTATCAAAAACCATACCACAAAACTAGGCTAAGAAAGCTTCTACCTTTGCTTGAGTCCTGATCAGAAAGCTGTCACCACACTTGCTGGCTTTAATACCTTGCACTAGAATTTGTGCCAGACAAATAAATCTTCTGTCTCCTGGCTCTCTCAGGTAACTGGTTCTGAATAAAAGTCTAATGCATCCGATTAGCAGAATGTATACCACAACTAGGAAACATAGGAAACTTTTAATTAATTTATTTGTTTTAATTTGCCAGACTGTTTACTCTGGAAAGGCATGCGAGAAGGGAGTGAGATTGGGTATTGAGTACTCCTGCACTGTTTGAAGTCGTGTAGGTACATACTTACTTGTGACTAAACCTTGTTAAAGTCCATCTCTCCCACTAGAAAGAAAGCTTCAAGAAAGCTGAATCTAATGTCTATTTACTCCTGTGCCCGTAGCACCTAGCAGCACAATGCCTGCTACATAATGGCACTCAATATAGATGTGCTAATACGCTTATTGTCCAATGAATCAGCAGTTTCTTAAAGGAAGGGAAAGAGGAGACAAGCTCTCTGAAGAAAACCTGAAGCAGTTTTATAGCCTTTGCTTGTGCTCAGCCCTGGTGCTCTCCATAATGTCTACCACTCTAGCCTTGTGGACGAACACAACAATTTAGGACTGTTATTTTTGTTTTGTTTTTTGTCTGTTTGTTTTTTGTGAGAGACTATTAATCTAGTCCATGTGATTCCAGAAGAAGCAGGATCCAGGGTAAATTCAAAGGAGAAAAAGTATATTTGACTTAGCTGCTTTAATTTTTATGTTCTTTCCTGACTTTAGGGTTAACTTCTTTAAAAAACTGCCAGGCTGGGTGCAGTGGCTCATGCCTGTAATCCCAGCACTTTGGGAGGCTGAGGTGGGTGGATCACCCAAAGTCAGGAGTTCGAGACCAGCCTGACCAACATGGAGAAACCCCGTCTCTACTAAAAATACAAAATTAGCCAGGTGTGGTGGTACATGCTTGTAATCCCAGCTACTCAGGAGGCTGAGGCAGGAGAATCACTTGAACCCAGGAGGCAGAGATTGTGGTGAGCCAAGATCGTGCCATTGCACTCCAGCCTGGGCAACAAGAGTGAAACTCCATCTCAAAAATAATAAAAATAAATAAATAAATAAATAAATAATTGCCCACATCAAAGACAAATAAATGAAAACATCACAAAATAAATGACCTCTTCCTTTCACCACCTAAGTTTGAAAGGGTTAGTAAATGATGTCTAGAGAGAGAGAGCCTCCCTAGAGGCTGCACAATCCCCAGCCGCCACATACCCATCTGCCTCAGGACAAGTCATAAAGGAAGATGGAGGCTGCCACCTGCGTAGCACAAACTGAACAGAATGTCATGCCCCAGCCTCCATCGGAAATATACCTCTCTCAGCGTTTATTCATCTCTGAATGTCAATATTAAGTGTTTAATTTTTTTTTCTTTGTACCATGTGATTCTGCAACCTCCCCAGGTACAGGCATCAGATTCAGCATCATTCTCAACCTCTTAAGATGCAAAAGTTTCCAGGTTCCTTGCAACAAGCAGCAGGTATAGATTGGCAGGTAACAGAAAGAACATAAAGGTGCTGAGAGCACCTGAGGGGTCTCGGAAATGCGTCACTAGTGATTAGAAAACAAGGGCATGTAAAGGGTTAAGAGAGCACAGAAAACACCTGGGCCTAATTCATTATCTTGGCAAGATTGGTTGTAATCTGCTTTATCAAATTAAATACTTTTCGAGAGGAAGAAGTTGTGTAAAAGTTTGTACAGTGAACAATGGGAAAGGAAGAATTTGCCTCACATCACTCAACCGTGGGTGTCTGGCCTCACAGCTTCTCATCTGATGCTAGGATGGCAGGGGTGCCCAATTCCCTCTGGGAGGGATCTTAACATTCATATTCCTCTCCTTGATGCTTTTGTGGCTCTTTTCCTTCCAGAACTAGCTTGCCTGCCTGGGAAGTGGGTAAAGTCAATGAGTGTGAGTTATGTGAGAGTCTCAAAATATCAGACCATCTCACAAATGAGCAAAGATGTTACAGGAGGAAAATAGGCTGAGGTATTTATTGATAACTTGGGAAATTGTTTTAAAACATCTAGTCCCATTACAAGTACATTATCTGTTATTACATCATTGTCTGCAAAATGTGTCTAAAGCTTAGGCACATTTGTGTCACGTATGCATGTATGTGTTTATGTGTTTATTATTAGGCCTAACCTCATAATCAAATTGTTCTGTTGGAGCCCCTAAAGTGGCTTGTCACTGAGTGAAAGTAATTTCCCATGGCAGGTGCTCCCAGCAGGTGGCTGCTCACGGTACCTGCATCCGAAAGGTAGATTTAGTCAGAGATTTTATTTTAATAAGAAACCCGTATTGCAGCCGAGCCACCACTGGGTGATGTGCCAAAATTCATGTCTGCAGCATGATTTATTATGTGAAAATACCACAGAACTAATCAGTGGAGTTACTAATTAATACAAATCTGCATTTTTTGCATAAGCAATTAGTGCAAGGAGAGAGCAGTGAAAGAGGAAGTTTGACTCCTTTAATCTCACTGCCTACTCAAGCGGAAAGACCCACCAAGGCTAAACTCCGAGATCTACATTTGGAATTTTCCCCCTTTGATTAGTTAAAGACATAAAAGGTCAAATTATCAATATTTAATTTGAGAGAAATGCATTTGTTATAAAGGAAAAAAACATTTTATTTAAAGAAGGTGAGACTGCAGGAATGAATTCTTCAATCAAAAATGATTATATTTCTCATTAAGGTGAAGTCTGAATAATACTTGATAAGGATTTTGTTTACTACTAATAATGATGTTTTGAAAATTACATCCATAAGTGTGTGTGGTGGGGAGGGGGATATGGTATATATTTCTCAGTTGTTCAAATTGCCAAAGGAGCTTTCTCTTCTCAGTTATGTCTTTACTAGATGTTTCCAGTATATGTTGGATAAGTTATGAGTACTCGATATGTAATATTTTAGATCTGGCATGATTTAGCTAATTGTGTGGCTCACTGAATCTGAGTGAATAATACCATTTGACTTCTGTTGGCTTATTTTTTCACTAATTTATCAGAAATTGTTTACAGTATGAAATAACTGAAGTGTTGACAAAATGATGGTGAAAAAGATTTTAGACTTTCAATAAAATTTATACTCCATAAAACACAAGCAAAATCAAAAACATTTTGAGAGATATTTTATTATTTCTGTGGAGAGTAAACAAGAAATTCATTTTGGTTTTGAAGCTGTGTGGCAAATAAGTGCAACTATTGGAATAATGACTATCTTTTTGAAAGCTATTCAATTTATGATTTCTGTCTTTGTTTCAGACTAGCCAGCTCAAATTATAGTTTAAGCTCTTTCCTTACCCCTAAATCTGGCTATCTAGTTTTCCAGGAAACTTACTGTGAATATTTGGCTAATTAGATGCAGACTTACAGGACTCTTTGACTAAAAGCTCAGTCATGGTGCCCAGTGTTTTTTGTTTGTTTTTGTTTTTGAAACAAAGCAAACAGGGAAGAGCGGAAAGGAGGAAGGGAAAGAAAGGAGGAAGAAGGGGAGGGAGGAAAGGAGGGAAAGAAGGAAGAAGGGGAGGGAAGAAAGGAAAGGAGGAAAGGAGGAAGGGACGGAGGAAAGGAGGAAGGAAGGGAGGAAGAGAGAGATTTTGCTGAATCTGGTAGGCCCAAGGTCAGGGCCTTTGGAGTGGGAATTGTCCGCGGTGCTGATAGGCTGTGGAAGTCGTTCCTTCTACAAGTCGCCTGGGGCCCTAAACCTGGTTTGCCCGCGTTCCTCCTGTGCCTTGTACGGGTCTCCTCTCCCAACCCACTGCAGCAGCCATTGTTATTGGGACGCTCCGGCGCCGTCGGTGTGTCTCGGCTCTCCAATCCCGAAGCTACACATAGCTACCGAGGATTTTTGTTTGCTTGCTTCTTTCTATTAAGGCAAAGGTTGGCAAATAGCGTGTGCTTGTCAGTTCCCTGGCGATCCCCTTTGGACAGCAAGCTGTTCTTCGATCCCCGGGAAACAGGTGTGCGCCCTCTGCTCATGCTCCTCTCCCGAGAGCAGGTGCGACCGTGGACATACACTCACCGACACTCACACGCCCATCCACTTATGCCCACACTCACATACACATTACAGTTCATTGCACACACGTGCACACACTCATATGTTCAACATCTACTACACACTAACAATCATTTATATGCACACACGATTTGCACACACATTCACATAATCTTGCACACACACAGATTCACACAGGTATATTCAAGTGGAATCACACACTTTTGCACACACAAGGCATCGGACACACGAGGCCTTGAGCAATTGTGCCCGTGACCCACGCCTGCCAAGATGCTCCTACTGAGTTGATTTTACGTTGTTGGTTCTGCGTGTTAGATGGTTTAAGGAAAGCCTCTCGATCCTGACAGGGAATCAGAGACAAGTCCTCCCAAGGTCTGTGGGAGCCGAGAAGGGAGCCACCAAGGCCCCGTCGGGACCGGGAGGGCATAAATAATAAATAAAAAGGCCCAGGCAGGCCTAGCTGGGGAAGCCCGGCATTAAATCACTCCCCAAATCACAGTCGCGTCGCGCTCCATCCAATAGCTCTAAGCAATTTGTGGGGTTGGGGGTTGAAATCAATTTTTTCCGTTCTCGCAGGTGCAATATGAATCAATTATCTTAATTAAGATTATGCCGCAAGCCCTGGAGATTTGGGGAGGATGGGTTTTGCGCTCGGGGCGACGGCAAGGCATTTTAATAGCGTCTCTGGTTGCTCTTGACTCTCCCGGGTCGCCTGCCTGTCGAGCCTGGGCAGCTCCAGCCTCAGGCCAGGACCTGGGAGCCCAACTGCCTCCCCCGGGCGCAGGCGCCGCGTCGGCGGTCTGTTCAGAACCCGCATCAACCCCCCTCCATCCCCCGAAGCTCTCAAGAGCCTCCGAGCTACCCGGCCTATGCAGGACCTGCAGCTCTCAGTCCTCCGTTCCTGCGGCCCCTGCGCCCCACGGTCTCGCGGGCCCCTCAGCCACCTGGCCCCCCACCCCTCTCTCCCGCCCCTGGAACGCGCCCAGGCCCCGACATCCCCCTCCTAGTTAGGGCGGGAAGAGGACGCGGGAACCTCTCGAGGTCGGCCGGGCTGCCCTGGCCACACTTGATCCTTTCATTGAACGCAAACCTCCCTTTGCAAGAGCTAGCATCTGTTTCCCTGAGAAACAGGTCACCGCCAGGGACGCCGGCCCGGCCCCTGCTCTTTATCTTGGCCCTGTGAATGCTTCGCCCCCCACCTCCCGCCCCCCGCTTTCGCCTCCAGCCACACGCTTCCCACCCCCTACGTCCGGGCCACGCGCCTCCATCCCTTCCCCACCCCATCCCTCCACACGCCTCCCCCTTCCCCTCCGCCCGGCCCACTCCCCTCTCCCCACCCCCGGCCACACGCCTCCTCCTGCCCCCCTTCCCGCGGGCGCTCCGGCTGCTGCTGTAACGGCCGGGACGCCCGGCCCGCGCCGCGCGCTCAGAGCGGGGACCCGGGAGGCGGCAGATTTGGGGCATTGCTCGAGGGCAGTGAGTCATGAAAGCGGCTTTTGTTGTCCGCGCGTGCGGTTCGCGTGCCGCTGGGTAGCCTGCAGCGCCCAGTAGGGACGGGAGCTGGGGAAGTACAGCTAACTGGCAGCAAGGGGAGAGAGAAAAAACTTAAGGAATCAGGAGGGGGAAAAGTGTGCAACCGTCCAAACAAGTCCAAAGAGAAGAAAATAAGGAGGCGGGGCGGGGTCGCGGAGACGGTCCTCAGTACTAAGCCCCGCCGCGCCTTCAGCTCTGTCGTCTCCCGGCGTCCGGCTGACTCTTCTCTCGCCCCAATTTCTCGCGCCTTCAACCCCAAACAAAACGCACCTCAATCCAGGCCGTGGTCCGGGCTCCTCCCTTTAGGGTCTTACTACCCCGCATCTCCTGGGAGCCTCGCGGGCACTGGCTGAGCGTCGCGATGCCGGCGCTCCGGGTCGAAATTTTCCGCGCGGAGGAGGGTCACTTCGGAGCGCTGCAGGCTGGAAAGCCTAGTGACAGCCACCGTGAGACCCAACCTCAGCCCGGTCTCTGAAACATCTTGGAGTGTCCTTTCCTTTGTACAAATCCCCAGACCTGAGCGAACAACACGCAGTGGGATTAGAAATGAATTTATCAAGGGGAGAGGAGGAAACAGACTAGTAATTCCCGCACTTTACGCATTTGAGTCTACTTCTGGCAAAACACTCGGGCGTCCCTCTTGCCCAAGAACATCTGACTCCACCATAATTCTCCTGTATTGCACAGGATGTCGCGAACTGGAGAAGTTTCTGCTTTCTGGGGATGAGGACAAGAATTTAGCAGAGGGACCACTAGGCTACCCCTGACCTCGAGGTTAGATGGAGTCCTTTCTCCCACTCCATCCCCAGATCTCCTCCGGAGCTCCCCAAAGTTGGAAAAATGATAGCCTAGGCACGAGTTCCATATGCCTGCAGCACGGTGTGCTGCCAGTCGGGGCAGCTGCCGGGCGAGGGGCAGCACTTAACCTGGCCCTGCCGCAAATGTCCTCAGACCTCAGACTGTGTACTACCTTCTAAGGGCTAGTACTCTGACGCCCTCGAGTTTTAGCCCAACACTGCAGATACATAGAGTACAGGGGTAAATCCTGGGACCAGGCCCCTGGGTGACTTATTTTATCCTCCCCTATGTGCTTTGTCAGCCGAGTGAATGTGGAAAAGCAAGTAAAACTCCGGAACCCCACCACGATTCACGCCACGCTTCGGTGGCACAACTCCTTTCTTCCCCTTTTAGATTTGTACTGTGCAGGGAAGGCTGCACCTGCCACTTTCAGACACCGGCGATCTGGCTAGGACCCTCTTCCTCTACCCCCACTCTCTCCTCCTGTCCCCACCCTCTTCCAGATGCACCCCAATCCAGCCGCTCAACCCTGACACTGTTTGCAAACTCGAGGGATATTTAGTGTAATTGCCTTTAAATAAGCAATTCACGTAAGAGGTATTTATTGCAGAGGGCTTCAGGTCTGGGAGGGGGTAAGGAGTTCGTTAATGAAGGATTAGGGGCAAAGCTGGGAAAGAACGAGTAGATAGGCCAGTTTCTTTCTTTCTTTTTAAAATCTATTCTGGAAAAGGCTTATTCGAAAAGAGTAAAGAATTGCTATTTAGGCAACAGTGTGGCTCCTTCAGAACTGATCGGGAATTTCTGTGGTCTTTGCTTGACCTACAAGGTGGGAGTTTCAAATCAGAGGCTTTGAAATCTGGAGGAGTTCGCAGCCATTAATCCTTCCCGGGGTTGTGCTAAAGGCATTTCTAGAAAGAGATCGGAAAGACCCGTTCAACATAGGCCCATTGCATCTTCTCTTCGAAAAGGCTTGTCTGAATCAAGTATCTTATACAGACCCGAGATTGAGGGGAGCAAGAGCGCAGGTCCGGCTGTAGCGAGGTGTCCACCACTGTACTCGTGGTCAATGCCTGGACTAGAGAGCCGAGGCCATGCAGGGCGGGCTGGCCAGGTAACTGGAAGCGTCCCTGGACTGGCTGACAAGGGGTGCCTTTTGCAGCAACCCAGTGGCCATGGCTAAAAGGCAGAATCCAACCGTCAAAGAAGCCCTCAGCTCCCACATAAGAAAGCTCAAAGGCCAATGCAGCCAAGACCTCCTCTAGAGAACTAGCTCGCTTTGAGGACAAGATCCTGGGGATGGAGGTAGGGACTGACGTAGTGAGAGGGTCTGGAGGGACAGTGGTAGCTGAGAGTCAGGACACGAAGGATTGAACGTATGGTAGTGACAGAATGGCAGGTACAAATTTTCTGTACTTAAGGAACCGGGAGAGGACGATCTGGTTAGGGAGGCTGGGGAACTAAACTCAACGCTGCGTTTACAGAAGAAGCCGCTTTTATATGGCGTATACGCTTGCTTAGAGGGGCCGAAGGAGATTAGGAGAAGCCATCCTTTGGCGCCAATGATCAAAGCGTCTGCCAAGGAGAAGAAGCCAAGGGATGGGCCTTTCAGACAGGGCAGGGAGTCATGCTGCTCTGGATGCCAGTGCCAGGACAAGAAATCGAAAGGAGCGAGGACTCTTCACTGCGTGCCTCAGTCTCCCCGCTTCTGCCTCTTTCACCTCTGTCCTACTTCCGGCGTGAAAGCAGGCCACTCTCTCTGATGTAGAGCTACTCAACATTAGCTTTTCCCTTCCTTCCCTCAAATCCCCTCCCCCCTCTATCCCCTGTCCCTTCTGCCGCCTGAAAGGGTTAATCTCTCCTGCGGGTAAAAACAGGTCCGCGGAGTCTCTAACTGGCGACAGATGGGCCACTTTCTTCTGGCCACAAAGGGGCCGGAATGGAGCGCTCCGCCGCATACAAATGGGCAGGTCACGTGGTTCCAGGCTCTTGGCTGGACCGGGAAGACCATATGGCGCATGCCGGGGAGGAAGGAGAAGCGGCGGGAGTAGGGGTGGAGGGTGAGGGGAGCAGTTGTCAGAGGAGGGCGGGAGACAAGCAAGGCGTGGGGAGAAGTGGGGAGGAGGGGAGAACCGGGAGCGCACAGCCTGGACGCGTGCGCAGGCGGCAGGCGCAGAGACCTGCTAGCCCCTCAGCTAGCAGCCCCGCCCGCGCTTAGCATCACTAACTGGGCTATATAACCTGAGCGCCCGCGCGGCCAGGACACGAGGAATTCGCCCACGCAGGAGGCACGGCGTCCGGAGGCCCCAGGGTTATGAGACTTTCACTGCTCAGGACCTACTAACAACAAAGGTAATTACAATTCTTTCATTTTTTTGCTCTAGAATAGAAGCAATAACTGAAGACTGATGCACCTACATATTCTGTATGTGTGCTTTTGCGAGCGTGTGTATGTGTGTTGAGACCAGCATCCCTCTCCATAATTGCTCATAAGTACTCACACATAATGAGTCGTGTCACTCAAGTACCCCCTGCAGGCTTTCTAATTTAAATTTTAAAAATTTGGGTTTCTTTTGTGGATAGCATAGGAGCTTGGATTTTTTAAAAGAATACACAGTAACTATGATTATCTGCTAGTGCTGATTTTAAAGTCCCAAAAGCAATAATGACTTCATTTTCTCACTTCTTACAATAAGAAAAAAAAAAGCTGTGTTATCAATATATATTTTGTGTACATGTATTTTACACATATTAGGAGTGCCAAGCTGTGTTTTCAGTGAATGAAAGCGACATGGATACCTTGAGTATTCACACCATGGAAAATAAATCAGGTTCAGAGATAGTTTAGTTGAGAGGGGGGAAAGTGAAGAAAGGGAGAGGGACTCACTCCTGCTACCTGTTACCGCTCCAGAGGCGGCCAAGTCCCCAGCAGCCACTACTGGAGCCAGATATTCAGTTGTTTTACTAACGGCTTTTTATTTTCCTTATTAGAAGCGGCAACTTCGCGGTTGCCAATCGCTGACCATTATAATTACCCAATTTTTTAAAGGGAGGTTTGAGGCGAACTTTGAAAAGCCCCAATAAAGAGCGGGCGGCCCTTTCAATGGGCTGTTTATTAGAGAGGAGCCTTCCGCACCTGATCCCCGGCGCGTGGGAGAGCGCTCTGCGCCGCGCCCCCAGCCCTCGCCCTGCAGCGAGCGCTTTTGTACAAGGTGGAAATTCAGCGGCCGGCCAGAGATGGAAGGCAAGAAAAGAAAGGCGAGGGAGGGGTGGAAGACCCTGTCCACTTTTGTTGCCAAATGTTACATTGATGGTGGAACAATTTGGTGGAAACTATTTTCCTCCTTTCTGCATTTGCTCTTCAGTATCCCGTCTGTGTAATCTTCTTAAAAATCGCTGCCAGTATTAGTAAATAACGCAATGGCTCTTCAACTTAAATCGCTAAGTACCTAGAAGCCAGGACAGAAATGGAAAAAGGATGTGTGATCTTTCAGCTCATTTGTGTGTGTGTGTGTGTGTGTGTGTGTGTGTGTGTGGAGTTGTGAGTGACTTTGAACACATTTGGATAAACATGAAGTCGCTGAAATGCACAGTCATTTCCACACACATTATCCTGTCGGGCAACCACCATAAACACATTTAAGTTAATCACTAGGATACAAACACATATGCGTGAGTGGTGTACACATATACATATTCACTGCCTTCCCCCAGTCCTGTCCTCACTCCTACGTACCAGCGGGGCACACGCACACGCCATTATAAAACACTGCATTTAACTTTTACTCAGAGGCATTCATTTTGTAATGGACAGGTACTTTTCTCAAGCATTTGTACAGATTGAGGGAGTGGAAGCTGAAGGCGTATCTGGCTTTTGAATATAGCGTTTTTCTCCTTTTCTTTCTGTTTGCCTCTACCCTGTTGAATGTAGGAAATCTAAACATGACCAAATCGTACAGCGAGAGTGGGCTGATGGGCGAACCTCAGCCCCAAGGTCCTCCAAGCTGGACAGACGAGTGTCTCAGTTCTCAAGACGAGGAGCACGAGGCAGACAAGAAGGAGGACGACCTCGAAGCCATGAACGCAGAGGAGGACTCACTGAGGAATGGGGGAGAGGAGGAGGACGAAGACGAGGACCTGGAAGAGGAGGAAGAAGAGGAAGAGGAGGATGACGACCAAAAGCCCAAGAGACGCGGCCCCAAAAAGAAGAAGATGACCAAGGCTCGCCTGGAGCGTTTTAAATTGAGACGCATGAAGGCTAACGCCCGGGAGCGGAACCGCATGCACGGACTGAACGCGGCCCTAGACAACCTGCGCAAGGTGGTGCCCTGCTATTCTAAGACGCAGAAGCTGTCCAAAATTGAGACTCTGCGCTTGGCCAAGAACTACATCTGGGCTCTGTCGGAGATCCTGCGCTCAGGCAAAAGCCCAGACCTGGTCTCCTTCGTTCAGACGCTTTGCAAGGGCTTATCCCAACCCACCACCAACCTGGTTGCGGGCTGCTTGCAACTCAATCCTCGGACTTTTCTGCCTGAACAGAACCAGGACATGCCCCCGCACCTGCCGACGGCCAGCGCTTCCTTCCCTGTACACCCCTACTCCTACCAGTCGCCTGGGCTGCCCAGTCCGCCTTACGGCACCATGGACAGCTCCCATGTCTTCCACGTCAAGCCGCCGCCTCACGCCTACAGCGCAGCACTGGAGCCCTTCTTTGAAAGCCCTCTGACAGATTGCACCAGCCCTTCCTTTGATGGACCCCTCAGCCCGCCGCTCAGCATCAATGGCAACTTCTCTTTCAAACACGAACCGTCCGCCGAGTTTGAGAAAAATTATGCCTTTACCATGCACTATCCTGCAGCGACCCTGGCAGGGGCCCAAAGCCACGGATCAATCTTCTCGGGCACCGCTGCCCCTCGCTGCGAGATCCCCATAGACAATATTATGTCCTTCGATAGCCATTCACATCATGAGCGAGTCATGAGTGCCCAGCTCAATGCCATCTTTCATGATTAGAGGCACGCCAGTTTCACCATTTCCGGGAAACGAACCCACTGTGCTTACAGTGACTGTCGTGTTTACAAAAGGCAGCCCTTTGGGTACTACTGCTGCAAAGTGCAAATACTCCAAGCTTCAAGTGATATATGTATTTATTGTCATTACTGCCTTTGGAAGAAACAGGGGATCAAAGTTCCTGTTCACCTTATGTATTATTTTCTATAGCTCTTCTATTTAAAAAAAAAAAAAATACAGTAAAGTTAAAGAAATGCACCACGCATTTGGTGTAGCTGTATTCAGATCGTATTAATTATCTGATCGGGATAACAAAATCACAAGCAATAATTAGGAACTATGCAATTTTTAAACTAGTAATGGGCCAATTAAAATATATATAAATATATATTTTTCAACCAGCATTTTACTACTTGTTACCTTTCCCATGCTGAATTATTTTGTTGTGATTTTGTACAGAATTTTAATGACTTTTATAATGTGAATTTCCTATTTTAAAACCATGCAGCTTCATCAATTTTATACATATCAGAAAAGTAGAATTATATCTAATTTATACAAAATAATTTAACTAATTTAAACCAGCAGAAAAGTGCTTAGAAAGTTATTGTGTTGCCTTAGCACTTCTTTCCTCTCTAATTGTAAAAAAAAAAAAAAAAAAAAAAAAAAAAA
>NW_016804262.1:3944860-4003983 GCF_001698545.2 Rhinopithecus bieti
AAAAAAAATTGCACAATTTGAGCAATTCGTTTCACTTTAAAGTCTTTCCTCTCCCTAAAATATAAACCAGAATCATAATTTTCAAGAGAATAAAAAATTAAGAGATGCATTCCCTATCAAAACATATCAATTCAACACATTAGTTGCACAAGCTTGTATATACATATTATAAATAAATGCCAACATACCCTTCTTTAAATCAAAAGCTGCTTGACTATCACATACAATTTGCACTGTTACTTTTTAGTCTTTTACTCCTTTGCATTCCATGATTTTACAGAGAATCTGAAGTTATTGATGTTTCCAGAAAATATAAATGCATGATTTTATACATAGTCACAAAAATGGTGGTTTGTCATATATTCATGTAATAAATCTGAGCCAAAACTAATCAGGTTGTTAATGTTGGGATTTATATCTATTGTAGTCAATTAGTACAGTAGCTTAAATAAATTCAAACCATTTAATTCATAATTAGAACAATAGCTATTGCATGTAAAATGCAGTCCAGAATAAGTGCTGTTTGAGATGTGATGCTGGTACCACTGGAATCGAGCTGTACTGTAATTTTGTTTGTAATCCTGTATATTATGGTGTAATGCACAATTTAGAAAACATTCATCCAGTTGCAATAAAATAGTATTGAAAGTCAGAGCAATTGTTGCATTTCTTCCTAAAGGGATTTTGTTTTTATTTCTGGGGAAAATAGTCGCTTTTTTTGCTGAGTTAAAAAATACTAAACACTTTATGTAGAATAAAAGAATAGAAAAAAGGTTTACCTTGGCACATGTTCTTGTCTGTTTATCTTGCACAGGGAATCATCAGCTCTTTGTAGATAATGAAAAGACCTAATTGATATTTCATTATTTGGAATATGGGACTGGACAGAGGTACAAACAGTGTGTTTTTTCTCTGTTTTAGGTAGCTTAGCCTTTAGGCTTTTATTTCCATTTTTTAAAATGATTGTTACATGTTTTCTTCTATTTCTTTTTTTAAAAAGGTGGATTTTATTAATTATTAACAAACAAGACATAAACAGGTATCCCAGCATAGTTTGTCTATACATTTAAGACATATAAAACATTACTATTTTCTTGGTGTTCTGTTATCTGCACATTTTCCTGAACTAAACAGTTTTATCTCACAAATAGTACTGTCCCAGAGAAATTTACATACTTTTAGAAAGTACCAAAGGGAAATGAGTTAAAGAAGCCAAGAGAAGTAACATTTTATAATTGTTCTATAAACATCTTGTGATGATTTCCATCATTTCTCCATGAAAAAGCATAATGGATTATTTGTACTGAAGAACACACTATTTGTACTGTATTTTAGGAAGGTGTAATTATTTCCTCCCCCCCCCTCCGGCCCCCACCCTTTGGGGCACTATTCTGTTGTTTCATGAACACAACTCACTGGAAAAACTTATGGAAGATTCTGTCTATTGTTACGTCCACTTAAAAAAAAAAAGAGTTTGGCATTTCTTTTCCTCTAGATGTACTGACTGACAGTCATGATTCCTAGGGAATATCATTTTGGCACTTGTGCCCTGGTTCTACTGTGGTGCTCTGATTACTGTCATTAGTAACTCCATTGTTTCTACTCTGATTCGGGTGCCACATTGGACGACTACCCCCCTTCCCAAGCTTGTTCCTTTAATCTCCTTCTCATTGGTGATTTAGGGGTTCCAGAAAGCTGACCTCATTTAGCAAGCTGCTCCAGAAAAATGTGAGTAATGTAATGGACAGGAACAATTAGCCATACTAATAACACTGCCAATGAGGCTGCGTCAAGCTGTGACAGTAGCAGTAAGGAATACTTCGACGTTAAAAAAATGTTTGAGAGCAATTTAAAATATATTATTTTAACATGTTTTCTATCAGCCTTCATCACAAGACAGAAATACTTTTAAGTTAGTCCCAACTTTATCTAAAATGCAGCAATCTCATTCCAACTGAATCAGAGTTGTTATTTTGGAATCAAGCTGTTGCTTCTATATCCTGGATTGTTCTCACTGTTCTTACTTTAAGAGACAAAATACTGATATGATAGTTGAATACTACCAGTCTTCCAGCATAGGAGGGAATGAAGTGAACATTCAGATCTGATCTAATCTATTAAGTAGCTCAATTTCACCTGCAGTTAAAATTAGACATCTTCATGCAAACTAAAATCTGTTGCTGTAGTGAAGAGAAGAAATAAAAGCATGACATTTTAGGAATTCCAGCTTTCAAAATAGCAAACAGGAAAATCTAGACTGTGATCTTTTGTAAGGTAGAAACGAGCACTAAAAGTTAGGTTTTTGTTTTGTTTTGTTTTGTTTTTCCATTTTGCCAATAGAACTTCATTCTAAAACATAGGGATTCTTTCAGTCAGTCAAGGAGTAACTCACATGCCACCATCTTTTATTCAAAGGCAGGCACAGATGTTCCTTCTGCAGGGGAGGATTTAATTTATGAAAATGATATTGTTTATGCATGAATGAACTGCATGCACTCTGCATAACACATAGCACTTCCATCTGATCAGAGAAATGCCACAGAACCAGTGCCAATGTCAGAAACATATTCTACAAATTTACTCACTTAAATGTTTAATGAATATTTGGAAGGCACTTTCAAACCATAAGAAACATTTTAAATTATCTTCTTTTATGAATTCCTATCCATATTTATAAAAGACTCTTACAGCTTTTGTAATTGGCTAATGATTATACCCAGTTTGTAAGAAAGAACATATTTTACTAAATGAAAACCAACCAAAAAGAAAAAAAAATGCTGGCAAGTTTGGCTTCACTGGAAAAAATATTTCTTTTAGTTTTGCTGTTTAATGCTTGTCATGAATAATATTTGGGATTCTATGTGTTTCTTCATCTTGAGCCACAACTATTCCTATCAAATAAGATACTTAGGTATACTTGTTTAATGTGAAAATCCTATGAATAGTTATTTCTAGAAAAAGCTGGTATGTAAAATCAGGGGGAAATTTCATAGTCTAAGATGAAATTGAGCTAAATAGTGTAACTGGTGCATAATTACTATTGAATAGGAACACTTCACATAACATATTTTATTTTATATAACCGATTGCAGCTATATGGTATGATCTATCTACTTTTAATACTTAATTATAAATAAATTAAAATGAAAGATTATAATGTCTTAAGAATGTTCTACTAATCTTAGGTTTATAATATGTTATAGTAAAATAACATCTGAAATACATTTTGTGTTCTAATTTATTAATCTTAAAATCCCTGTTTTTACATTTGAAAGTCCTTACATTCTTACAAAATTAATGCATTTTCTGAAAGAAGCTAGCAATTACTAAAATGATATAAGGATCATTAGCTAACAGTTTGAACCAAGCTGTTTTAGTTCTATAATTATACAAGAAATTTAAAGTGAAAATATCTATTAAGCAATTAATAAAACTAGGTTTCAAAATATTGGCTGCTTTTCTCCTAATGGAAAATGTAAAACAGCAAAACTGTTTAAAACTACATAAAATCTCCTCACTTCTCTTTTCTTTCCTTCTAACGCCACTTATTTCTTGAAAATCATATAAATAAAATCTTTAATTCCAGGGTCTGATGAAGAATAAAAGAGCCAAAGCAACATCTTGTAGAACACCAGGACTGAGAACTCTTGTTGTTACCATTGCAAAGAGGCATTCTGGCGTCAGATGCACAGTGATTTGTATGGTGGCATAATCATTGGCTCCTGGCCAGGCATTATGTTTCAGAGGACACTATTGTCAAGAACCATTCAACCAGAAATCTGCACTGTATGCACTCAAAAGTTGAGATCATCTGCCTTCCTATGACAGGAAGAATTCTGTGCTGGCAATTGACTCATGGACTCTCTTCACACACACTAAGGCTTGGTCCAATGGCTCTGATGGAATTAACTGTGCAGCCAAACTAGTGGCATTGACAAGACAAGGCCACAGTCTCTGGGGACCTCTGGTTAAATTGCTAATTTTAAAATGCAGAGTATTATGTTAATGCTGGATTAAATCTTCAGATACATTAAATGTGGATTTGGCCATCTAGGCATTATTATGTTATGTGCCCAGTTAATTTAGAGGTAGATGGACAGTGACAATAACTATCTCTACAGATCCACAATTCTAAGAGATGGATCCAATTGTGAAATGACACGGAGAGATAAAGAGTAAGTTCAATCTAGCATATATGAAATAACTTGGTAACTGACTTTTCTATTAACAAGATGAAAAGCTAACCTGCTTTACACTTTCACATCTAAGGACAGACAACCAGAGAGGTGGCTTCACACTCTAGGCCAGTGCTAACTAAGTGCTTTTCATTCACTTGCGTATTTCATCATCAAAGCAGCCTCCTGCCTTGTTTATAGATGGGGAAACTTTAGGAAGTTGAGATACCTAGATATTTGCATTTCTGTCTTCCTTTCTTCATTCAGGTTTTTCTTTCATCGCCACTTCCTCAAAGAAGCATTTACTGATTCCCCATCTGACTTCAACTCTAGCAACTGACTTCAACTCCACCAAAATCACTATACTGTCCCTCCCTCTTTCCAGAGCATTTGCCTATCAAATGTTATCTTATGTATTTACTTGTTTAGCTTATTTTTAAACTATTTGTTTATTTTTAAACTATCTATCTCTAGGACTTCTAAGCACCTGAGAAACAGAGACAAAGTTGTCTCTTCTGTGTGTTGCTGTTCCTCTGCTGCTTAGAAGACCTAGAGGATCCTCAAAAAATATTAACTTTCCAAGGGAACTGAAGAACACTAGGCCGGGCACGGTGGCTCATGCCTGTAATCCCAGCACTTTGGGAGGCCGAGGCAGGTGGATCACGAGGTCAGGAGATAGAGACAATCCTGGCTAACACAGTGAAATCCTGTCTCTACTAAAAATATAAAAAAATTAGCCGGGCGTGGTGGCGGGTGCCTATAGTCTCAGCTACTCGGGAGGCTGAGGCAGGAGAACGGTGAACCTGGGAGGCGGAGGTTGCAGTGAGCCGAGATCCTGCCACTGCACTCCAGCCTGGGTGACAGAGCGAGACTCCATCTTAAAAAAAATAAATAAATAAGAACACTAATGTGATGCTAAAGCCTATGCTATAAGTCAAGTCAGTTGAGAATGGAGAGGACCACAGAGTATTTTCAGTCCAGCAAATGTTATAAACCTTAATTCTACAAAAAGAAAACAATGGAAACTAATTTCTATCATACTGCATGGCACCAAACTCCCCCTTCCTTTTGAGGATCATGAGTTGTCAGTTATTGTTTCTTTTATTGATATCAATTGGTTAAATATAATCTAGAATCAGAATAAAACAATTATAGGCTTTTCCAGACCATGTATTTCAATGCATGTTCTTTTTTCCTTCTGTTCATTATTCTTTCAGTAATTGTTTTGTTCTATTTTAGTGTTATGTAAAATTACTCTAGCTCATAATTTCTATTTTAAAGTGCATATTCAGTGCATAAACTTAGCACATCAATACTATCTTTTTTTTTTTTTTTATACTTTAAGTTCTAGGGTACATGTGCATAACGTGCAGGTTTGTTACATATGTATATTTGTGCCATGTTGGTGTGCTGCACCCATCAACTCGTCAGCACCCATCAATTCATCATTTATATCATGTATAACTCCCCAATGCAATCCCTCCCCCCTCCCCCCTCCCCATGATAGGCCCCAGTGTGTGATGTTCCCCTTCCTTTTTAGTGTTCGTTCTCAATGGTGTCAGTTAAGAGATCATCATCACTTTTGGTGACGTCAATGAAAGGGTATTACAATCTTAAGAGAACTGTTAATCCCTTTCCATTGGTGTCACTAACAATTGTAGTGCTTGTTTACTCATAGCAAGTATGTGACTAAGCAATGTTAACATCAAAGCAGAAAGAGGATAATAAAGTGTTCTAAAAAGAAAATTTGGTGGCTGGGTGCAGTGACTCACACCTGTAATGCCAGCACTTTTGAGAGGCTGATGAGGGTGGATAGTTTGAGCCTAGGAGTTCGAGATCAGTCTGGGCAACATGGTGAAACCTCGTGTCTACAAAAAATACAAAAATTAGTGGTGCATGATGGCGTGCATCTATAGTCCCAGCTACTCGGGGGCTCAGGTGGGAGGATCACCTGAGCCTGGGGAGGTCAAGGCTGCAGTGAGATGTGATTGCACCACAGTACTACAGCCTAGGTGACAAAGTGAGACCCTGTCTCAAAGAAAAAGAAGATGATGATTTGAGATAACGTCACTTGTTACTGTTAACAGTTAACTGAATAATCTTTTTTCTAGTCAGTGCCTAAATACATAATAAATGATAGTACAAATGTATATAAATTATAACTAAACCTAAGTAGTGATATTTATCACAATATTTCTTTACTAGAAGAATTTCTTTGTTAATAGAGGCAAGGCTACTTGTTTAGATATCTTAAAATATCAACATAAGATTTTTGGATAAATAAATTAATGAATCCTTGACTCTGGCATATTAAAAATATTAAGCAAAGAGATCTTTGCTTTCCAAGGTTTTATTTTTGCCTAATTAACTACTGGTGCATTTATATTAAAACATATTGTCATATATATATATGATACGTGTGTGTGTGTGTATATATATATATGCTATACTTGGCTGAGTAGTATCCCCTTCCCTTGCCCACCTCTCTCCCAAATGTATGTCCATCCAGAACCTCAAAATGTGGCCTCATTTGAAATACTGTCTTTCCAGATTTAATTAAGATATAAGATGTAAATTGATATGAGTTCATGCTGGATTAGGGTGGGCCCTACATCCAATCACTGATGTCCTGATAAGAAGCAGACAGAACACACAGACACACAGCATACAGGAAGGATGGCGTGTGAAGGCAAAGGCAGAGACGGGAGTGATATGTCTACAAACCAAGGGGCTCCAAGGATTTGGGGCAAACATCAGAAGCTGGGAAAGAGACAGGAATTCTCAGCTTCTCCTTCTGAATCCCTAAGAAGGAATCAACCCCGCTGACACCTTGATTTTAAACTTCTTGTCTCCAGAACTGTAACACAATACATTTTTGTTGTCTTAAGCTACGCACTTTCTGGTGATTTGTTATGGCAGCCCTAGGAAACTGATAGGTATACTAAAATCTCCAATGAATTGATGTTAAATATATATAAGTATAGAAGAGTTCATTTAAATTCTTCTGAAAATGTCTTCTTAAACTTTTAATGATACAATATATAACAACCAGTATACTTAGTTGGTATCAGGTTTGATATTTAAACAAGCTGACAAAAAACAGCTATTTAATAAACATTTGAATTATATAAAAGTTGTATTGTTTATTATTCATGTGAATGACTTAAACTGACATCGACATTTAGTGAAGTACGAAAGGGCCTAGCCAATAAACTATGAGTAATTTTTTTAAAGTCTGATTTTTGAATTGACAAAAAAAGTATCAAATATCGGCTATTATGTGTTCTTCATGTGAAGAAAATGTCATATTTATTTGATTTGTGGAGCAGCATTATATTAATAGAGCTTCTGAAACAACAAACGTAGCATTTTCCTGATTTTGCAGACACTCATTTAACACACAATTTCATATTTTAAAGTACATAATTTTTTTAAAAATAATTCTAGTCCAAATGAATTTAAGTGCCATGACTTCTAAAATTCTGTCTCTATTTTGGGTTTTATAGGACCTTGAGCCAGTACTGTTCTGGTGAGCTTAAGAGGCTAAGACTTCAACTTTAGTTATATGGGGCTTTCATCTGGTTGTCTATTTTGATTGCTCTAAACACAAGTAAGTGTTTATTTCATCTGAATGTATTTAATTGTAAGTTTTGGTTTTACGTAGATCTGGGGTTCTGTCTTGTTTTTAATCTTTATTGGTCTGTTTGTTTGGGGATAGTTGGTACTTTCATCTCTTATGCTTGTTTCTTTTTCATTTTGTGCCTACCCTTAGTCAGGTGAACATCAGTGAGGAATAAAATTTTATTGTTTTCAACCACTGAAAAAAATTTAAAAACCACATCATAATTCTGCCTCTGCCAACTGATAAAGATGCTAACTTATTAAGACAAAATGTTATGCAAGAAGACTTTACTGGAATAGAGAAACTTCCTTTTTTATGTAAGAAATACCAACAGAGACAAGTGCCTTTCTTGTGACAAATGTGATATGTGTGTGGATTAGAGGTCTGCAATGTGGCAGCATTTGGGTACTTGGAGGAGAGAATTTGAGTAGGGTAGAAAGATAGGGAGCAGAGGATGATTCTCACCCAATAGAAAGCAGAGTGAAGAAAGAAAGGGGAATTGTTTTTTGCATTATATTATTTGAGCTGTGGGATCAAGTCTTTCCATAAGCCATCCTTACACCTCTAAGTACGTTTTATTATTCTAAGCTAGTTTGACATGGGTTTTAAGCCACACACAAGAATTGCCTGATACAAGAGAGGCCTTGATTTTGTTATTGCTTGCTCATTTTTATACACTAAGATGGAGAAAACCCTGGACACACTGAAGACAAAATTGAGGAAGGTGTTGGGTTGAGTGGAGGGTAGAAGATCTGTAACATAGGTATAGAATTACATTAAACAGGAAGGACACTTATATCCAGATATAGGAGTCAGGGTAGAAAAAGAGAATTTTAGGAGTAAGGGTAACAGAGTAGCAGAAGTTTATTCTTATCAGGTCCTGGTATATGACAGTGGAGGCATGCTGACCCTCTGAATAGAGGAGTTAAAGGAGAGCACTGAAGGTTTAGAATAACTTCTCTAGGATAGAAAGAGAAAGTTTCATCAAGACTAATCAATAATAGGGCAGCAGTGCTTAGGGCCAAGCAAAGTTCAGATACCATGATAATATAGTAGTTTGTAGTAGCCTCAATCCATCTAATTCTGCAACATTTTCTCAATGGCCCATACTTAGCAGTAGTAGTGTTTTATGGCATTTAGACAACAGAAGTGAAAGCACTGGTAAGAGAGAAGTTGGAGTGAAACACCATGGGGCTCAGAAAAGCAAAGTTGATCCATCTGGTACATGGGCAAGGATGTTCCTGAACAATTCTGCAGTAAGTTGGAAGATAGAAAAAATACCTAATGAACTTGTAGATCTGGGTAAGGAGATTTTTGGTAGAATATTGTAAGGCTAATTGGCTTCTCTTAACTATATGAGATAGGGTTTTCCAAGGGAGAGAGATAAGCAAGCATAATTTAGAAGAACTATAGGGGGTCCCAGGCAGACTCTTTGGCTGGAAAATTACTCTGATAGCAAGAAGTTAGCCCCAAAGCAAAGATGAAAAGTAGGAGTTTTGTCCATTTACAAACAGTTTGTAAGCTAAAAGTATCTGTAACAAGGCTCAATCAATTTAGAAGTTCATTTTTCCAATGTTAAGGACATGCCTGTGACACAGCCTCAGAAGGTCCTGATGGCATGTGCCCAAGGTGATCAGGCTACAACTTGGTTTTATACATTTAGGGAGACATAAGACATCAATCAATACATGTAAGATGAATTCAGTCCAGAAAAGCAGGACTACTGAAAGTGGGGGCTTCCAGGTCATAAGCAGATTCAAAGGTTTTCTGATTGGCAATTGCTTGAGTTATTATCTAAAGACCTGGAATTAATAAAAGGGAATTTATCATGCAGATGAAGCTTTAGGTAGCAGGCTTCAGAGAGATGAGATTGTAAAGGTTTCTTATCAGACTTAAAAGAGTCTGTTCTACTAGAATTAAGGTCTCAGTGTTGATGTTAATGCTGGTCAGCTGTGCCTGAATTCCAAAAGGGAGGGGTATAATGAGGCATGTCTGAGTACCCTTTCCCATCATGGCATGAACTAGTTTTTCAGGTTAACTTTGGAATGTCCTTGGCTGAGAGGACGGGTCCATTGAGATGGCTGGGCAGCTTGGAATTTTATTTTTGGTTTACAAGTTCAACATTAAAAGCCTCTGTGCCTCCAACTTTTTATGGATAAAAGAAGGCTGAAAAGCTACTTGGCTGTAATCATGGGCCATTTCATTTTAATAATCTGAAAAGAAGGATAAAATGGAGGGCAGAACCAAAAGCTGGAGCCAAGAGCTGCTGAGAATGATGAATTATCGAACCACTCTCAGAGAGCAGATCTGGTGGTGAGATAGGAACATTCTCTATCTTAGGGTCTATGAAACTGGCAACACATGCCTCCTGAATTTCAGAATTGCTATGGACCATTTACTGTGATATGCTTTCTATATTTTTCCCTTTTTGATGGGAGCATCTATCATGATTATCCTCTCCCTGTCTCACTATTGTATGTTGGATTTGTGTGGGAAGATAACATGTGTTTTTAGTTCCTAGGTTCCCAGAGTAAGTGGAGCACACTCAAAGAGCCACATTCATGAGATACTGGATTTTTCACTTGATATCGTAATTGGATGAGACTTAAAAGAAAGCATATTTTGCAAATGGGAGGGATGTTAACCACTGACAACCACACCCATAGGGTCCACTATATTAGCCCGTCTGCAAAGATGGCTGCCAACAATTCCTTCTGTCCATATACATATTCCCCTTTTTAATGTGATTATTTCACCTGCCAGCAACTGAAGGGCTTTATTTCCATTTCCCCTTGTGACTTGTTTGACTAACAGCAAGAAGCAAAAGTAATGCTATTCCAATTCTAGACCTGGGCCTTAAGAGGCATGACAGCTTCTGCTTTTACTCTCTTGAAACTTAATGTCATTTTTTTAAAAGCTTAGGCTAGACTACTCATCATGAGGGATCACATGAAAAGGGATAGGCCCAGCTAGTTTCCACCCATTCCAGCCACTCCAGATGAGGTGCCAGACATGCAAATGAAGCCATCTTGGATATTTCAGCTCCAGCTGAGCTTCCAGCTAAATGCAAGTACATTCAGTTGATACCTCATAGAGCAGAACCACTGAGCTGACTTCATGCAAGTCACAGAATTGTAAGAAATAACAAATCATTGTTGATTTAAGTCAATACATTTAAGGGTTTTTTTTATCCAGTTGTAGATGAATTATACAGCCTGGGGGAAAAAGAAGATAGCACACTGTTAGTTGCCTCATCAATATTTATCCCCAACTTCTCTTTCCTTGTTAGTAGGTCTCATCTCCCACCTGGAAGCTGAAAACACCTTTCCCAGACTCTGGAAGCTACAGCACAGGCATGTTGCCCAATTCTAAACAACAGGAGCCTGGCGCAGTGGCTCAAGCCTGTTACCCCAGCACTTTGGGAGGCCAAGACGGGCGGATCACGACGTCAAGAGATCGAGAGCATCCTGGCTAACACAGTGAAACCCCGTCTCTACTAAAAAATACAAAAAACTAGCCAGGCGAGGTGGCGGGCGCCTGTAGTCACAGCTACTCGGGAGGCTGAGGCAGGAGAATGGTGTAAACCCGGGAGGCGGAGCTTGCAGTGAGCCGCGATCTGGCCACTGCACTCCAGCCTGGGCGGCAGAGCGAGACTCCGTCTCAAAAAAAAACAAAAAACAAAAAACAATAGGACATGAGAGGAAGTCTGCTGGGTGGAATATTTGGAAACAATTTTTTTTTCTCGTTAAGAAAAAAGAAATGCCCAAGGAAAACCTTGAAATGCCCCTTCCATTCTTGCTTTTGGACATTTTTTGGGAGAGGGTATGATGCTTAGCACTCCTGCAGCCACCTTGGGGCCAACAATAGAATCCTTATTGCTACCTGGTACAGTGAAGTAGAAAGCTACAAAATTCTTGATTTCTAATGACATCATATGGGATGAACCAACCCAGGAACAGTCTGACTCTGGACCTCTTTTAATGTTAGAAATAAAATCTTATTTGTAAACCACTGTTAGTTGTACAGGTTGTTGACATAGGCACTGAAGTGTCCCCAAATGGTGATGAATAATGAAACAAAAGTCAGACAGCGAGTCTAGTGCCAAATTTTTGGATGCCTATGGGTAAGAAGCTGAAGACAGTGAGCTATTTTTTCTTTTTTTAATTTATTTTTTATTTTTGTGGGTTATATATAGATGTATATATTAGTCCACTATTTTCAATAGTGAGAAGGGATGTTGCCACTTAGTATAATGCCTTTTTCACAGCTATCATAGAAACTGTATATACACGTAGCATAGAAAATGAGGATAGATTTCTGACTTAAACTGCCTATTTCATTTGTGTGCCTGGTTACACCTAATTTAAGACTCTACAATACAGCATTGCTAGCAGTTACTGTGAGAATATTTCAAGCTCCCTATTTGGTGGAAATACATTTCATTTTTTTGTTCCAAGTTTATGAATATTAGAACCTACCTAAAAGGAGCTTTTAAAACTTGAAGAAAGGAAAAGGGAGGGCCTACTCTTCTTGCCTGTGTTACCTCTTGTTACTGCTGATTGAGATGCTAGAGATCACATTGGGTGAGATGTGTCTTAGAATACAGCTGGGCAATTCACTTTTAACAGTTTCCATCTGAGTGCAAAAAACTGGCATGTGCAGAAAATTTGATATTCTGACTTGGTGGGATTCTAGGATTTGTTCTATTTTTTTTATTTCTGTAATTGTTGTAGGGACATATGGCCCTGTACCTTTTGGGCAGCAGGAGCCAGAATAGCAGGAACATTCTGACAAAATTCTCACTCAGCATGAGAGGGAAGCAGTCCCCTTGACACACTGATGAAGTGCCCATTTAGCATTACAAGTGTTTGAGAGATGGACATACAACTAAAACTCACCTTACTCAAAATATATATTGACACAGAAAAAGTAAATACAATCTGCTGTCATTAACCTTTCTTCTCACCAATGAGACATGTTAAATATCTGAAATTAATAAAGGAATTAAATTTTAAAAGTTTACTCATTCATGCATTTAACACATTTATTGAGCATCTGTTATATAAATGCACTGTTTTAGGCACAAGAGATAGAGCCATAAACAAGCAGATTAAATCACTGTTCTCAACTGAGGTACTAATCTGATATAAGAGAGGAGACAGAACTAAGTAAACATTATAAAGCAACTACATACTTTTACACAGTGTAAAGTGCAATTAAGAAAATATTATTGAATAGAGGTCAATTTTGGAATGGTTGGGCAGGGAAGACCTTCTGAGGTGACATGAAGTTGGCCTGGGCACCATGCAAAGCTATGCCATGGTGAAAAGTGTTCCAGACATAGTAGACAGCAACAGCCGAGGCCCTGAATGAGAATGAACTTGGCTTATCTGAAGAGTAGAATGAAGGCCAGAGTGGTAGGATACGTACTAATAATAGAAGAAAAATGATAGAAAAGAGAGGGTTTGAATAGGTGGGCAGGAATTGGACAACATGGTGTCTCACATGTCATAATAGAAGTTTGGATTTTATTCTACCTGCAGTGAGAAGTTGTTAATAAAAAAAATCTATATACTGGAGTTTGAGAAAGAATTATGTTGATGATAGCATAAACCCTCAATCATTTGCCACATAAACTCCAAACTTCAGCAGAGACTTAGGGAGATCAAAGGGACTACCATAGGATTACCCACTGGCTAAAATTCGGATCCATGGCAGTTGGTCCTGACTGGAATTAGACTTCCTTGTCTGTTGCCCTCATTGCAGTGGGTCTGAATGTCTCTGTCGACTGTGAATTCGTCTCCCTCTATCTGTGGCATTGAGAAGGTGGCCTAGACTTTTGGAGTCTGTCCCATTGGCCTATTACCTGGGGATTTGCTGCCCTTCTTCTGGAAGTTTGGGTATTTGTTTTCAGGGCATATTTAAAGGCCTCCTGAAAGCAATGTTAACAATAGCAGAATGTTTTTTATGGTCTTCTACTCAGACTTGGATTTCTAAGAACCAGGGATGGAGACTGTGTTTCCAGATCTAGTCAAATCCCTTCCAAACATAAAGCAACAAAGTGCCTTTTAAACTAGGACTTGCACTGTTCAATGCTCTGGAAACAAATACCCAAGCTTCAGTCAAAGGAGGGAAAGCAATGTTCAGGAAGCTTCCTGAAAGTTTTTTGAAAGCAATTTTCATGCATTAGTATTTTATATATATATATACACACACATACACACACACACACACACACACGAATTGCTAATGAGACAATTGATCTTCAGGAACTAACATGAAATAATTGGGGTCTCTTGGTATTGTTATAGATAAATGTTGAAGAAGTTCATTCATTCTTTCAGATATTAATTGAGCACTTACTGTGTACTAGGAACTGTGATAGATACTGGGAATTTAATGGTGAACAAGATAAATTCTCTGCTATCAAGGAGCTTATATTCTAACAAACTTAAAATTTACTAAGTGTTTTCTGTATTTCAGCATTGTGACTAAGTGCACTAACTCAGTGGGGAAGCTAGACAATAAACAAAGAAGTATGTAATAAGAATTAATAGTAAGTGCTATAAAGAATACTAAAGCAGGTTATGGTAGAGAGATTAATGGCAGCCTGAAGATGTCCATGTTTCAATCCCCAGAACCTGTGAATATGTTACCTTACAAAGCAAAAGAGGCTTTGCGAACATAATTAAGGGTTATCTGGGCAGGCCCAATGTAATCATAAGAGTCCTTATAAGACGAAGGCACAAAGGTCAAAGACATAGGAAAAGAGAAGATTTAAGGATAGAAACAAAGAGGAGAGATGTTACACTGCTGGCTTTGAAGATGGAAAAAGTGAACATGAGCCAAAACAAATAAAACATAGAACAAAACAAAATCCACAGGTGACCTCTAGAACAGGGGTCCCCAGTCTCTGGGCCATGAACCAGTACTTATCTGTGGTCTGTTAGGAACCAGGCCGCCCAGCAGGATATGAGTGGTGAGTGGCGGACAAGCAAGCATTACCACCTGACCCCTGTCTCCTGTCAGGCCGGTGGTAGCATCAGATTCTCATAGGAGCCTGAATCCTACTGTGAACTGCATATGCAAGGGATCTAGTTTGTGCCCCTTATGAGAAACTAATGCCTCCAAAAGGCTCACACCGCCAAACTGCCCCCATCTGTGGAAAAACTGTCTTCCACAAAACCGGTCCCTGGTGCCAAAAAGGTTGGGGACCGCTGCTCTAGAAGCTGGAAAAGAGGAGACATATTTTCCTCTAGAGCCTACAGAAGGAATATAGGCCTGCTGGCACCTTGATTAAAGTCTTATGAAACTGATTTTGGATTTCTGACCTCCAGAAATATAAAGCAATGCATTTGTTTTGTTTCAAGTCACTAAATTTATGGTAATTAGATACAGCAGCAGTAAGAAATGAATACACAGGTTTACAGGATGGTGAATTATGGAGGGTGCTCAGGAGTGGCCTCTTTGAGGTGCTGGCCTTCAAACAGAAAAATGAGCAAAGTGAAGGAATGAACCATCTGGTGGGGAGAAAAGCGTTCCAGCCAGAGGGAACAGCAAAACAAATGCTCTGAGAAGGGATTCCTCTCAATGTGTTTGAGGACTAGCAAGAAGGCTTTGTGTGAATGAGCAAGAGGAAAAAGTTGGTAGGTGATGTCAGAGACATAGCCAGGGTCCAGATTCGGAAGGACCTTTCGACTTGCTAAGCATTTGGACTTTATTCCAAGAATAATGGGAAGTCATTGGAAGGTTGTGAGCAGGGTTATGTGCTCTTATTTTTAAAAGGCACAATGTAACTCAAAAATGGAAAATCGGCTTTGGGCTGTAGCTGTCAGCACAGGGGAAAGGGAAAGCAGAGAGATGGGTTGGGAGAGCTGAGACTGAAGTTATCCAGCTGAGGGGTGCAGAAGTGCGGACTGCAATGACAGCAGGCAGAAAGGACTATCTGTTCTAGATGGAATGGACAGGAATTTGCTGGTAGATTGGACTGAAGGTATGAGACAAAGGAGACATGGATAATATCAAGGATTTTGATACTACAGATTTGAAACATTCTGAGAGCGACAGGTTTGTGATGGAAAATCATGAGTCTGGTTTTAGATATGTTTTAGAAGCTTATTGGACAGCCAAGTAGAGATGTCAGGTAGGCAGCTGGACATAATACCTGAAGTTCAGGAGAGTGGTTGAAGCTGGTGTCATCATTTGCAGAACCCTGGATAGTACATAAAGCACGGGACAGCGTGTGTGGATAGATCCTAAAGACAGAGCCCTAGGGCACTCCAGGCTTTACAGTCCTGGAAAAAGGGAGCTTATCAAAGGAAAGAAAAGACAGAAAGAAGGAAACACAACTCTTATTACTTCCATCTTCAGGACAATTCAAAGCCACAGTTTTTGACTTCCTAGCTTGAGTGAAGCTTGAAAAATGGCAACTTGCACCTTTGCAAAACTCCTAATGAGTAGCCATTGGCTTGGTCTGTTTGCCCTGGCTCTGGGTGAGCTTTTAAAATGCCAGTGAGCTCTAATTGTGTTGATTGCTTAACAGCTGTGAATACAAGATGCTGACTCCAGAACTGCAACTCATTTTGCGAAGGGCACCATCCTTTTCCCACTAATGACTGCTGAGCAGAGCCACCTGAAGCCTGCATGGGTTTAGCAGCAGCTGCACTTCTGCTCTAAGAAATAGCTCACTGCAGTCAGATCAAACTGAAGCTCTTCCTTGCTTTTCCTTGAAGCTTGGGTACTTATTGTCGGAGCATTAACCAGTAAGAGTCCTAGCTTAACTGGTGCACAGTGCTTTATGTTTGATAGGGATTTGGTTAGGCCTACAAACCATCTGAGCTAAGAACCTTGAGAAACTCCTGCTATAGTTAGCTCTTTCTGTGACTTTGCAGTGTGACCAGGAATGAGGACAGAATAAGAATTTGGTGCCTCTATGATAGAACTGTTTAAGCACTAGAACACTGGAACTAGATCTACAACCCATGCATTTAATTTCCTCTTCAACTCCCCTACTCCTTTTTTCAATAGGATGGTAATGACCCGTTTTTGTTTTTGTTTTTTTAAAAAAAGCCTTCTGCTTTACTTCCCACTCTTCCTCTTCCCAGGGACTCACTTTCTTCCTAACTACTTCCCCATTATAAATACTCAGTTCCCTGTGTTATCATCCTGCTTAGAGCAGCCGCGATCAGCCTTGGCTGAACATTGGAATTACCTGGGAACTTTTAAAAACCCGGAAGTCTGGGTCTCGCCTCCAGAGATTCCAGCTTAATTGTCTTGAGTGTGGCCTGGATATTTGGGTTTTCAAGTTCCCCCATGTAATTTTAATGTGCAACCGCTGTTGAGTATCACTATCCTCCAGACTCTCTTGTGTGTTCCAAATTAACGAGCAGCTGATATTAGAAATCTCACTTACCAGGAGAAAAGGGTGAACCACCCCCCCCCCGCCCCCCGGGGTCTTCTCCTTTTCCAGGTGACACTTCTTTATAGCAGTGCGTGAAAGAGAAGCCCTGCTGCCTGTAATCTCCCTCAAGGGAGTGTAAGATCCAGGCAAAGACAAGATTGCAGAGGAGATACCTTGGGGGAAAGTAGGATCCTAAATACTTACACCTGGAGGCACTTACCTTTAATACTGAATTTGTCAGATGCAAATTTGTCTATGCAAACCAGGGCCTTATTTCTAGCTTCCCCTCAGGAGTTTTGGGAAGTGCGATAGTACTCCGTAACAGGGTTGTAAAGCACCACCTCTGCTCGCCAGGGAACCCTCTGGAAAGGAGGTGGAAAAAGACGCTTCCACCCTTGCAACTCAAAGTGTGTTCCTTGGCCAGCGGGATCCATTACCTAGTATTTTCTTAGATATGCGGTATTTGGGGGCCAGTCCCACACCTATTCAATAAGAATCTCCATCTGAACAAGATGCCCAAGGGATGATATGCAAGTTTGAGGAGCGCTGGTTTAACTTGAGGGTAACGAAAAGTGCGAAACCGTACTTTGCAGGAGAAGCTAGGCGGAGGGCGCCACTTATTCTTCCTCTTGCAGCCGGGTCTTTTTGTAGTGAGTGGCGAAGCGGGAGGCTGGCAGGCCAGGGTGCTGGACTGGGTCAGGCGCGGCCCCGCCTCCCTCCTGGGTCCTTGCCCTGCGCGCCGTTGCTGTGGCAGCGCAGGACGCGGCTAGAGCTGGGGCTGCCGCGCCCTCCACCTCCTCTTCCAAGGCCTCCCGGTACCCCTGGCTCGGGCCCAGCCTGCGGCTCCGCCATGCCCTGGAGGAGGCGCAGGAACCGGGTGAGTGCCCTGGAGGGCGGCCGGGAGGAAGAGGCGCCCCCGGAGGCTGCCGCTGTGCCTTCGGCGCTGTTAACGTCCCCGCAGCAGACGGAGGCGGCGGCCGAGCGGATTCTGCTCCGGGGCATCTTCGAGATCGGGAGGGACAGCTGTGACGTGGTACTGAGCGAGCGAGCACTGCGGTGGCGGCCCATTCAGCCCCAGCGCCCAGCGGGTGAGTGTCAGGCCCCAGGCGTCTTCGCCTCCCTCCGCGCCTCCTCCCTCTCCCCGGCCCAAGGCCTGCCACCCGCGCGCTTTCGCTCCACCCTCTCCTTCTCTCTCCTCCACTCCCCAGGCTCTCCTCACAGCCGGGACAGGCTACCGAATCCCCAAGTCGCCGCCGCTTCCTTCCCAACCCGGAACTCAAGCCCCTCGCCCCACCTCAGAACCTCCAGGGATTCATTTCGCTACCTAGCCTTCTCCCGGCTCCGGGACCTTCCCCGGACAAACGTCACACTCAGCTTTTGTTCAGCGTCTCAGCAGAAAATCTTAAGCCCCAAAGGGGAGGTAATTTACAAATGTGAGAAGGTCACCTACTCCGCCCCTCCAAGTTGAAAAAGTTTTAATCCATCAACTTTGATGGTACATTGAAACTATAAACATTTTACACATTATGCATACACAAGAGTTCTGAATCCAACTCTCATTTTGCTGACTTGAAAATGTAACCCCAGAGCTTTGGGAGCGTTTCTGTATTTTTTTCTGCCCCTCACCTTCCTTGCCATTGTCAAGAATTAAGACATCTTCAGGCTCAGGCTAGAAACTTTTGATTTTTAATATTGACCCTAGAATATTGGATCACAGTTTTGCGATACTTAGTTACGTCAAGCGGTTTGCCCACGTTTGCCTTTTATTGACTTAAAATTTTAGTTACCTAAAAAAGTTAGAATGCTGTAGTTTACAACAAATACTTCGAGTCTATTTTCACGTCTTAGTCAAATAGCTTTATAAACTTACAGATAACTTATAAAGACCATTTTACAAGTCTTGTAGACTTTCATGTAGTCTTATTTCTAAGTCCAAACTCGAGAAATACTCCCCATTGTTGAATTAGTTCAGCTGTGAGTGGTGAAAGAGATGAAATGGGGGAGGAACTACATCAAGGTTACTCTACTTGCTAGGAGATGACTTGTGGGAAACGGAATTTGGTATTCAACCTCTTTTAGCTAAATACAAATTTTTGAAATTAAAAAAAATTGCCTTCCCCTGTTGGAAAACAAGACAGAGTGTGCTATTTATGTTACAGAATAGAAAGACTCACTGTCTTCAAGTTTCTTAAAAGTCTAACGAAATGAAACCAACTAGCCAGGGTCTCAGCACTGGTTGCGATTGTGAATTCTGCCTGTGCTGCATGTGCCATGGTCGCTCACTTCATGAAAACAGTCTTTGACCTTAAAGTGTTTTCAGGTGTTCTAAAAGCCAAGGTGTAGTATTTTCTTGAACCGTTTAAGTTAAAAGCTAGGGATATAGCTATAGAATTATTTCTAAGTCTTTCAGGCAATTCGAGTTATGCAATATAGAAGTTTATGATTAGAATTTGGATTAGCCCAAAGAGTCAATTTAACCTACAATGCAGCTGAAATACTATAGAATTAAAATGAGACATTGTGCAATAAGAGGTCATACAAACCAGTGTTGCAGTATTTGTGTACAAAAAAGCAAACAATGACATGAGAAAAATACTGTTTTATATTGAGTGATGATTAAGGAAAAATAGGTTTAATTAGCGCACCCCTGGCAGTAGAGTTCTAAAATACATCTTGATAGATTCGTAACTTTAAAGGTTGTAAGTACTGATTCTTTGTTTAATTATACCCTAAAATCATTTGATTGTCTGTCTTTTCCTTCAAACAGGTGTACCCTTTTTTCTTTGTAATTAAGAGCTGGTACTCAAACTACTTTGGGCCTGTAAAATTGGGGGCACAGAAGCCTAGAGCCTTAGTAAGTACTTCTATTTATGGAAAAAAACAAGAGATGTTTTGTTTAGGTAAAATATAGCCAGACTTGGTGGTGCGTGCCTGTAATCCCAGCTACTTGGGAGGCTGAGGCAGGTGAATCGCTTGAACCTAGGTGATGGAGGTTGCTGTAAGCCGAGATCATGCCACTGCACCGCAGACTGGGCAACAAGAATGAACTTCCATCTCAAACACAACAAACAAAAACAAACACTGGGAAATAAAAAGGAGATATTAAGAGATGATATATTTAAATATTAGAAGTACTCACTGTTGTTGAGTAAGCTTAGATGTGAGTGGTAAAAGATTAAATGGAAGAGGAGCTACATCAAAGTTACTGTACTTGGGAGGACGTGATATGGTAGGATGTGGTGGGGAGAGAGCATATCCATTGCTGATTGGCAAGTGACTGGCTGCCTCAGAAAAGGATGAGGGTGGGTAGGGGAGGTCACTGGAGATTATTTTAACATACCTATATTTTCAAGACTGCTTAGTTTTTAAACCTCATAGTACCTTAATTGTTTTCACTGATGAAATAAAATACTATGTGATCTTTTTCTAATTTTCCATCTTAAGTAATGAGCAAAGACATTAATGTATTTTATGAAGACTTTGACTGCCAAAATTGGGACAAATTGATGGTCTTTTTGGCAGGGTAAATGAGCATAACTGTAGTAATTGTAGTTCTTTTCATTGGGTTAAGGGGTGACCTGGAATAATGGACGTGTTACCCTTCCCTATAGAAGTGAGACTTTCGAAAAGAGGCTGTAAGTCAAGTTGGGAGGCACAAAAGTATCAGCACTTTTTGGGGATCTTATTTTTTAGGTAGAAAAATATTTTAAATCAAACGTGTGATGTTATGCATGTACTTCTTAAGCACATTAACTCAAGCAGATCCAACAGCTGGTCTAATAACTTTTTAATTGTTTAAAAAAAGTTAATTGACACATTGTAATTGTACATATTTATGAGATACTATTTGATGTTTTGATATTTATGTTGTACAATTATCCGATCAGAGTAGTGTTTCCTTCATCTCACACGTTCATCATTTCCTCACATGTTCATCATTTCGTTGTGGGTTAGAACATTCAAAAGACTCTTCTAGTTATTTTGTAATATACAGTATTTTACTGTTAACCATAGTCACCGTACTATGCAACAAAACCCCAGAATTTATTCTTCCTACCTAGTTACAACTTTGTGTCTGTTGACTAACCTCTCTCCATCCTTCCTTCTCCCCTCCCCTTCCCAGTCTCTGGTAACCACTATTCTAAGCTCTGCCTTATCTGTATCAACCTTTTATAATAGAAAAAGATTCCACGTGTGAGTGACATCATGTGGTATTTGTCTTTTTGTGTCTGGGTTACTTCACTTAACATGATGTCCTTCAGGCTTATCCATTCACAATTGACAGGACTTTATTTTTTTGTGACTGACTAGTATTCCATTATGTTTATATATCACATTTTCTTTATTCATCTATTGTTGTATGCTTAGGTTGATTCTATATCTTGGCCATTGTGAATAGTGCTGCAGTAAACAACGGGAGTGCAGATCTCTTCAGCATAATGATTTTATTTCCTTTGGATGCATGCCCAGTGGTGGGATTGCTGGATCATATGATACTTCTATTTTTGATTGTTTTAGGAACTTCCATGCTGTTTTCCATAATGACTGTACTAGTTTACAATAATACCAACAGTGTGTGTTCCCTTTTCTCCATATCTGTGTCAATGCTTATTTGTTTTTGTCTTTTTGGCAATAGCCATTCTAACTGGAGTGAGGTGCATCTTCTTGTGGTTTTGATTTGCATTTCCCTGACGATTAGTGATGTTAAGCACCTTTTAAATGTACCTGTTGATCATTTGTGTGTCTTCTTTCGAGACCTGTCAAAATCTTTTGCCCATTTAAAAAATCAAGTTGGCCAGGTGCAGTGGCTCACGCTTGTAATCCCAGCACTTTGGGAGGCCGAGGCAGGCAGATCATGTGGTCAGGAGATCGAGACCATCCTGGCCAACATGGTGAAACCCCGTCTCTATTAAAAATACAAAAATTAGCTAGGTGTGGTGGTGCGTGCCTGTAGTCCCAGTTACTTGGGAGGCTGAGGCAGGAGAATCGCTTGAACCCGAGAGGTGGAGATTGCAGTGAGCTGAGATGGTGCCACTGCACTCCAGCCTGGCGACAGAGGGAGACTTCATCTAAAAAAAAAAAAAAAATTGTTATTGTTTTTTTCTGTTGAATTAAGTTTCTTATATATTTTGGATTTTATCCCTTTGTCACATGTATAGATTACAAATATTTTTCTCCCATTCTGCAGCTGTTTTCACTTTGTTAATAGTTTTCTTTAAGGTGCAAAGGTTTTTAGTTTGATTTAATTTTATTTTGTCTGTGCTTTTGAGGTCTTATTTTTAAAATCCTTGCTCAGCTCAGTGTTGAGAATAATTTCCCTTTTTTCTTCTAGTAATTTCATGGTTTCAAGTTTTACATTTTAAATCTTCAATCTATTTTGATTTTTGTATATGGTGAGAGGGAGGGGTCTAATCTCATTCTTCTGCATGTGAATATCTAATTTTCCTAGTACCATTTGTTGAAGAGACTCTTTTTCCCAGTGTATGTTCTTAACATCTTACAAATATCAGTTGGCTATTGTAGGTGCAAAAATGTATTTCTAGGCTTTCCGTTTTATTTCATTGGTCTGTCTGGTTTTATGCTAGTTCCATGCTGTGTTAATATAGTTTCATCGTATATTTTGAAGTCAGGTAGTATGGTGCTTCCAGTTTGGTTCTTTTTGCTCAGGATTGCTTTGGCTATTTGTTTTGTGTGTGTGTGTGTGTGTGTGTGTGTGTGTGTGTGTGTGTGGTTCTATATGAATTTTCAGATTGTTTTATTTCTGTAAAGAATGGTGGTGTTCTGATAGAGATTCCATTAAATCCATAGATCACTTTGGGTAGTATGGCCATTTTAACAATATTAATTATTTCAATCCATGAACATGGACTATCTTCCCATTTATTGATGTGGGAAGATAATTTCTTTCGTCAAAATTTTATACTTTTCACTGTAGAGATTCTTTCACTTCCTTGTTTGTTTATTTCTAGGTATCTTTTTAAAAAAGTAACTACTATAAATGGAATTGTTTTCTTGATTTTTTCACATAGTACAATATTAGTATATAGAAATGCTACGGATATTTATATGTTGATTTTGTGTCTTGCCACTTTACTGAATTTATTCTAACAGTTCTTTTGCGGAGCATTTTGGGTTTTCTATCTATAAGATAGTATCTTCTGCAAACAGGGACAGTTTGACATGCTTCTTTTCAATTTGGATGCTTGTTATTTCTTTCTCCTGCCCAATTTATCTGGCTAGAACTTTCAGTAGTATGTTGAATAGAAATTGTGAAAATGGGCATCCTTCTCGTTATTGATCTTAGAATTGATCTTATTATTGATCTTTTCCCATTCAGTATGATGTTAGCTGTGGATTTGTCATATGTGGCCTTCCTTGTGTTGAAGTGTATACCTTTCATCCCTAATTTGTTGAGTTTTTAATCATGAAATGATGCCAAATTTTGTCAAAGGCTTTTTCTGCATCTATTAAAATGATCTTATGGTTTTTGTCTTTCTGTTAATATGATGTATCACATTTACTGATTTGTGTGAAACCATTTTTGCATCCCTCTGATGAATTGCACTTGAACATAGCAAATTATCTTTCTAATGTGTTGTTGGATTTGGATTGCTAATATCTTGAGAATTTTTTGCACCTGTGTTCATCAGGGATATTGTACTATAGTTTTCTGTGTTGTATTATTATCTGGTTTTGGAATTAGGGTAATGCTTGCCTTATGAAATGAGTTTGGAAGTATACCCTCTTTCAGTTTTCTGAAATATTTTGAAATGAATTGATATTGGTTTGTTTAATGTTTGGTTGAGTTCAGCAATGAAGCCATTCGTTTCTGGGCTTTTCTTTGATGAAAGACTTTATTACTGATTCAATTTCTTCACTTATTATTGGTCTGGTCAGATTTTATATGTCTTCCTAATTTGATCTTGGTAGGTTGTGTCTGGGAATTCATTTTTTTCTGTGTTATCAAATTTGATGAAATCTGTTGAAAACTAACTCTAAATTTTGTTCATCTTTTGAAATTATTTTGAGTCTCGATTTCATTTGTTTCTCCTCTGAGTTGAATTATTTCCTTACTTATACCAACTTTGGGATTAGTTTGTTCTTTTCTTTTTTCTCTTTTTTTAAGATGGAGTTTCGTTCTTGTTGCCCAGGCTGGAGTGCAATGGCGCTACCTAGGCTCACTGCAACCTCTGCCTCCCGGGTTCAAGCAATTCTACTGTCTCAGTCTTCCTGAGTAGCTGGAATTACAGGCATGTGCCACCATACCTAGCTAATTTTGTATTTTCAGTAGAGACGGGGTTTCTCCATGTTGGTCAGGCTGGTCTCGGAATCCCGAACTCAGGTGATCCAGCCGCCTCGGCCTCCCAAAGTGCTGGGATTACAGGCGTCAGCCACCGTGCCCAGCTGATTATTTTGTTCTTGATTTTGTAGTGTCTTGAGGTGCATCATTAGGCTGTCAGAAATCCGTTGTCTTTTTTGATAAAGGCATTTATTGCTATAAACTTACCTCTTAAAACTGCTTGTGCTATGTTTCAGTATGATGTATTTTCATTCTCACTTGTCTCAAGAAAAATTTTATTTTCCTTTTTAATTTCTTCATTGACCCATTGGTTGTTTAGGAGCATGTCGTTTCCATGATTTGTGAAGTCGTCAGTTTTTCTCGTTGATTTCTAGTTTATTTCTTTCCTTCTTTTCTTTCTTTCTGAGACAAGGTGTTGCTTTGTCTCTCAGGCCCAAGTGCACAGGCACAATCTTGGCTTAGTGCGACCTCTGCCTCTTGGGCTTAAGCAATCCTCTTACCTCAGCCTCCCAAGTAGCTGGGACTACAGGTGTGTGCCACCGTGCCTGGTTAAATTTTTGTTGTTGTTGTTGTTTATTTGTTTTGTTTTGTTTTGTATTTTAGTAGAGGGGCTTTCGCCATTTCACTGTGTTGCCCCGGCTGTTCTCAAACTGCTGGGCTCAAGCAACCTGCCCACCTTGGCTTCCCAAAGTGCTGGGATTATAGCCATGAGCCACCATGCCTGGTCTGATTTCTGGTTTTATAACGCTGTGGTCAGTAAAGATACTTGATATTATCTTAATCTTTTAAAATTTGTTAAGACTTGTTTTGTGGCCTAACATGTGATCTGTCCTCAAGAATGTTCCATGTGCATTTAAGAAGAATGTGTATATGCAGCTGTTGGATGGAATGTTCTGTAAGTGTCTGCTAGGTGCATTTGGTCTGTGGTGCAACTTAAGTCCAGTATTTCTTGATCTCTCTGTGTGTGTTTGTATATGTATGTATGTCTAGATAATTTATTCATTATTGAAAGTGAGCTGTTAAATTGTCTTACTATTATTGTATTGGAGTTTATCTCTTTAGATAGAATATTTCCTCTATATATCTGGGTACTTAGGTATTAGGTACATGAATGTTTATAATTGTTATATCCTGTCGTTGAATTGATCCCTTTATCATTATATTATGACCTTCTTTGTCTCTTTTACAGTTTTGACTTAAAGTATATTTTGTCTGATATGAATATTGCTACTCCTGCTCACTTTTGGATTCTGATTGCATGGAATATCTTTTTCCATTTCTTCACTTTCAGTCTGTCTTTAATGGTGAGGTAAGCCTCTTTTAGGCAGCATGTAGTTGAGTTTTTCTTTTTTTCTTTTTTCCAGTCATGCAGCTACTTTATATCTTTTAATTAGATAATTTATTTACATTCAAGATTTTTATTGATAAGAACTTATATCTGCCATTTTGTTAATTGTTTTCTGGTTGTCTTGTAGATTCTCAGTTCTTCTTTCTTTCTTGTTTACCTCTGTGGTTTGGTCATTTTCTGTGGTCCTAAACTTTGTTTCCTTCTATCTCTTGTTTATGTATCTCTTGTAATTGCTTTCTTTGTGAATACCATGGGGCTAACATAAAGAGAATTGTAGTTATAATAAACTATTTTAAGCTGATAACAAGTTAACTTTGGTCACATAAAAATACTCGACTTTCCCCCCCATCCCTAATTGGTGTTTTTGTTGCCTTTATTTCTTTAGCATGTGTTCCTTAGCCATTGTAGCTGTTGTTGTTTTTGACCAGTTTTACTTTAAACCTTCATCTAGAGGATTGAGAGATTTACACAGTAACATGATATCACTGGGGCTTTCTGAGTTGGATTTATAAATTTACCTCTGTTGAAGTTTATACTCTCACATGTGTTCATGATAGTTACCATGTTTTCATTTACAGCTGTATCACTCCCGTAAGCATTTATTGTAAGGCTGGTGTAGGGGTGATGAATTCCCTCAGCTTTTGCTTGTCTGGGAAGGCCTTTAGTCTCCTCCAGGATAGTTTTGCTGGATATGGTATCCTTTATCCTTGGCTGATAGTTTTTTTTTTTTTTTTTTCTTTTAGCACCTTGAATAAGTTATCCCTTTCTCTTCTGGCATACATCAGTAATTTAAGGTTACTGATGAGAACTCTACTGATAGTCTAATGAGGATTCCCTTACATGTAAATTGATGCTTTTCTCTTGCAGATTTTAGAATTCTCTGTCTTCAGCTTTTGACAGTTTGTCTATAATGTGCCACAGAGAGAATCTTTTTGGGTTGAATCTAATTGGGAATCTTTATGGTTCCTTAATCTGGATGTCTGTATCTCCCCAATATTTGGGAAGTTTTTAGCTATTATTTCATTAAATAGGTTTTCTGTGCCTTTCTTCAACTTTTCTCCATCTGCTAGTTCTATAATGCAAAAATTTGTTTACTTCTTTTTTAAAACTTTGGGTTATTTCACAAAATGTATTCTCAGATTTTGAAATTCTTTCTTCTGCTTGATCTGGTCTGTTCTGGAAGCTCTCAATTGTGTCTTTTATTCACTGCATTCTTCAGATTTCTGTGTTTTAAATGATAGATCTTGTTTTAATTTCTCATTTTATAACTTTCCTGATTTCTTTGGGTTGTTTGTATTCTCTTGTATCTTGCTGAATTTCTTTAAGATCATTATTTTTAATTTTGTTTCAGGCATTTTATAAACACCCTTTTCTTTGGGGTCTGTTACTAGAGACTTACTGTGTTCCTTTGGCGGTGTCATGTGTCCTTGCTTTTTCATGTTTCTTGTGACATCTGCACATCTAGTGGAATAGTCACATTTTCCAGTTGTATGCAGTAGCTTTCATAGGGAGAGACTTTTCTTGTAGGTGGGTCCTAGAGTGTTGATTGGGTATGGTACATTGGCTTTGGTTTGGGGTGGATTCAGTAGCATGGTCTCTGTGTAGTTTCTTCAGCTGTAATCTTCATCAGCAATGTCTGTGATTGCCTCAGTGGCCTAGGCTGCAGGAGTTTTTGATGGTGTTATAGTTTTGGTAGGGACAGGTGTGTCGTGATAGTTGTCAGGCTGGACTCTTGCAGGCTGGGAGGGGTGACAGGCTGTCTTTTGGGCTCCCAGGGAGGAGAAAGTATGATTTTCCGGTTTTTTTTTCTATGTTTATTTAAAACTTTGTTGTCTGGCTCACAGTGTTCTCTATCTAAAGTCTGGCCAGTGGTGGTGGTCATATCGCAATCATTACAACTTCAGATTTTCTAGACCTTTTCCATTTTAGTGACTTTCAGCCTTCATTCGCTTCCATTCATGACCACAGAATAGATGTCATCTCTATTGAAGGCAAACTCATCCCATCCCTTCAGCTTCATCTAGAAATTTGCTTCATCTGTTACACTTTCTTTCTTTGGTTTTTAGCCTTCACTTCTACCGGCTTTTTCACTTAAGCACAGAGATATGTTCAGGACTCTCCCATTCTAACAGTCCCTGCCTTGATCCTACCAGCTTCTGTCTCTAGCTGCTACTTGCTTTTTATTTTTATTTTTTTCTTACTTGCTCTGATAAGCTGCTAGAAAAATTGGCTTACTCTCACCACCTCCATTAGTTTACCTCTTAATTATTCTTCAACCATCTGAGACCTGGCTTTGTTCTTCTCTGCTGAAACTCTTCAGGCAAAGATTAGCAGAAGTCTTCTAATTGCTCAATCAAGTGGGAACTTTCAGTCCTTATCTTTCTGTATTTCTCCTTCATTTGACTTTGACTTAACTCTCTTGGTTTTTGTAATACCACCAGCACCTAGTTTATCAATCTCCCATGGGGACTTCATTCTATCTGCCTGCCAAATGGTAGAGTCCCAAGGAGTGTGGTCTGATCTGCTGTTCCTCATTACATGCTTTCTGGTCAGCATTGCCCACTGTAGTTCTCATCTACCATCATCCACCTCCAGGAGTGCCATAAATTTAGTAAATTTACAAGAGAAGCATTTTTTATTGCTCCATAGACTGATCTTTTGTTCCCTATCATGGTTATGGAACTCACTATTCAGCATCAGCTGTCAGAATATTTAACTTTGCTATTTAGGTTTGTGTAAGTTATGAGACAGTAATTAGGATAACTAGAATTAGCTTATAGCTTATGTAGGATAGATCATAGAATTGTATATGTAAATAGTGAATATTTTGGCTTAATATGTGAAGGAGTATTTAGGAAGCTATCTGGAATGTTATCTAAGCCAGGATTCTGAAGGTAACTCCAGCTTCACTGTCCCTTACTCACTATTTCTAAACACCCACCAATCCTGCCTACTTTATTTACTTAGTATTTCTCCAATCTACCATCCTTCTCTGACCAATCACTGCCCTAACTCAGGCCTTTATAATCTCTCACTTGACCTACTCCTTCACCTCCTTTGAACCTGTGCACAAATGTTAGCTTCTTAGTAAGGCTTTCTCTGATCACCTGTATACAATTCCCATCTGCTACATACATCCTGGTTCCCTGTATTGCCTTATATTCCTCAGTGGCATTTATCATCTTGTATATTATATGATTTCTAATCTCTGTCCTTTCTATCACCACCCCACTTCAAGATGGCAAGAATTTATCTGTTATATTAGTGACTGTCCTAATAGGGAAAAAAAAATGGCACATTTATATTAGGGTAACTTGAGAAGAATTTTTAAAAGTCAGTATTTATAAAGGTGTAGATATAGAGATAGTGAAGTACTCTTGGGACTAGTAATAATTGGGCAGTTGATACCATTTTTAAGCCCAAAAGGGCATAGTGAAGGAGCAGGTGCCTGAACCTGGATTCAGAGAGGCTATGTAGAAGAGGCCACTAGGCAGGAGCTGTGGCCTTTGCCTCAGCTTGGCTGATTACCTCCCTAATCCTCACTAATCCTAAATTACCCAAGTTCCTTCTTTTCTGGCCCATTTCACAGTCCAAACCCAACTTTAATCCAGAGGACAAGGGGAGCACTTGATGTAGTCCGTGCAGTACGGCCTCCCAGTGCACAGGGCAGGTGGAGGGTGGAAACTAAATCTACATGGAGGAGAGGGAAGGTATTCAGAATATCTTTTTTCTTTACTGTCAGCACCTTGAAGAGTGCCTGGCATATAGATAATATTTGTTGAATGAATGAATTTGTTACTGCTTTACTGGCCGCATGAACTTTAGTTTTGTCTATTCTGTTCTAACTTGATGACTACATTCCTACATACTTGATACCAACTCCTCATCAGCTACAAAAGCAGTATTCCCCTCTCCCCCTTTTTAAACATTAAAACTCTTTTAAAAAAACATTCTTAAATGCATCCCCAATATATAACAGATAAAAGTATAGTAAACGATCCCAAGTCTGTCCGCTTGGGTTCCCTCTTTGCCTATCAGGAATGTGACTGTCTTGTTTGAAGCCCACTGAAGTAGAAAACGGGATGAGAGACACATTCTTCAATGTAGCATAAGATTTCCATGCTTGGCTCCTGCCTATCTCTGCATCCTTATTTCTCAGTAGTTTCCTTATGTTTTACTATCCTGTAATTGAAAGAATTACAAAACTAGTTCTCTATACACGCTTTCTTTCTGTTCCAGCTGCTGGGAATTAGCTTCCTTTGTGCTTTTTTTTTTTATTTGAATGATTACATGTTTACATTCATTAAAATTAATGAAGATTCATTACAGTTGTTTTCTCTTTAGGCATAATTGGATCTCCTATACTGAGACATTGAATGAAACTTTGCTTTTTCCCCATTATATGTTAAGCTCCTTGAGGTTCTTTTCAACTTTGCATTATTTCAGGATTTCTATCGTTAAGAGTTAAGGTTGGCCCACTTCTCTGATGTGAGGTTCACAGCAGGAAGGTTCCATGTCGCTCAGCTGCAGAGTAGAAAATACTGAGCAGGGCATAAATTGGGATGCTGCCATTATAATATAAACTGTGTTTATAAAAGGACATCATCAATTCAGAAAATACCTTTTTCATTGACGGCAATGGTGCCTGGTGATCTTTCTATTACAATGTTAAATTATGGTCATTTTAATTATAGAATCATACATGAGTTTATTTATGTTAAAGTAATTATCAAGCTAGCTGTGACCTATGAGAAAAATCCTGAAGAAATGACAAAAGGATCAGGTGAGTGTTTTTGAAGTCAAGTGTGAAAAGTCAGACCACTCTGGGTCATGGGACCCTGCCAAGGCAGAGCAGGTCAAGTGCTGTGCCCAGTGGGACCAGCCCCCAGTATGGTGCCAGGCACTGGGTGTGAGAAGCCAAAAATTGAGAATACACCTCAGAAAGGGGACAAGGACAGATACCACAGACTAATTTGCGTTTTTCATGATTTAGCCCTAAGGTTGTGCTGATAATGGATCAGATATTTTCAGAGTTCAGTATTTTCAAAACCATCACTGATCACCTGTTGGCATTGTTTTACATCTCAACCAAGGACACACTTTTGGGACATTTGTTTAACAAGTGGTAAGCTTTTATTTGAAATGTTCGATTAAAGCAGAAGAGTCAGGCATTTTTTGTGCCTCCCCAAAGAAAGGTTTGTTTACTGTCCTGTGTGAATAAATATAATGTCATTATTTCCCATAAGGGAAAAGCTGATGGGGAGAGTAATGGGTAAGGTTAGGCAATCTTAAGCTCATATAGTAGTATGTTTAAGAGTGATCAGTTTAGGGATCTCTGTGACAGAGATGCCAGCGCTCACAGTGCTATCTCATGTTGGAAATGTGTCTCCTCCACTTTTCCTCAGTCCTCTGAAATGATGACCCTTTAAGGATTGACAGATACTATACATATTTCTGTGCTGATGTGTGATTTGTCTGAAACAAAAGTTTCACATAACAATTCTTACCATTGCCATTTAAGAGTCACTCTGATATGTTCTGTTTTCATTACAAACAAATGCTCATTATGATTTGTGAAATTAACTTCATAATTTCCTAATGGCTAACACCTTGAAGTATGAAACGCGCTACAGGATCTTTTATAGCTTTCCTCCTCCAGCTATCTGTAATCTGCTACCATCTGTGGTGTAGGAAAGATTTCAGCAGTGACCACTGAAGGCCCTAAGATCTTGTCTCAACAAATAGCAAGGTGTGTAACGGACTTTGGACAGGTTGTTTAACACATCTGAGTTACAGATTATTCACCGGCAAAATGAGGGGCTTATATGATATTGTCTCTAAGTACTATCAGTTCTGACCACCTATGAACTTTCATTTTAAAGAAAATACCTATTTCTATGGCCTTTAGGCATTAGGGAATTTTGTCAAATTAAATAAATCTCAGTAAGGTTTGATGGTCAATGGGGCCCACTGTCTGGTGTGTGTGGAGGGGTGTTGTATTTTACATCAGGAACTTCACAGCCCCTGAGAAATATAGGTCAAAGCCCTTTGCTCCCCTTACTCAGCTTTAGGGCACAGTGTCTAGAGGTGGGCAATCGCTTTGGGGTAGGTATTGTCATTGGAAAGGAAGAAACTATTTTCTGGAAGAAAACAATTGGTTGAGGCTAGCTTTAAGCAGCTGTTTCATAATGGACAAAATGACTAGCTCATCCATTCTTCATTTATTTCTCTGTATCCTCTATCAAATTTCTGAGTAAAGATTTTACACTATGCTTGATTAGCGTTCAAATATTATGTTTCAAAGATTTTTAAAAAATAAAACTAGGCTTTCAAATCATAATTATGGCTTATAACTCTCTTTTTCATATACTTACTATCTCAAGTTACCAATTTCATGTTATGTTTTTGCAAAAGAGTATTCCTGCCACAACTCAGCTCAGCTCAATCAGAGCAGTGACTAGAAAATCTGAGAAAGCTGAGCTTCAAAATAAGGTCTGGAAAGTGTTTCTTATTGTTACAAGAGAATCAAAATGATTTTCCCGAGCTTTAAGTTTATATAAGTATTTACTTGAAACTTAGCAGTGTAAAAGATAATGTGCAAAAATGTGAAAATGAGAAAAAAGTTTCAAAACAAGAGTTAGTGATTATGTGAGACTTAGCAGAGCAGAATATAGTCTAAGTATTAATCTGTCTAAGCTGTTTGGGAACAGATGTATGTGAAACAGATACCCGGTGTTCTGTTGTGTACACCCCAAGTGAGACATCTGTTGGTAGACCGTGTGGTCAGAAATAATGGAAGCAGGGGTTAAACCCCAATATGACCTATTACTCATGTGAATTATTGAAGGACTAATTACTCAGTAAAACATGATGCTTTGATTCATCAGTCTACACATTAAGAAAAAAGCCTCTTTAGAAAACAATTCTGTTCCTAAGCTGTCAAATTTGAGGAAATTTTTAAAAGATGGATGCAAAAACTCAAATTTCCATAGTAACTGCAAATACTGTCTGCTTATAAAGTTTTAAAATGTTTTGACAGGTCTACTAATTTATCATAAAATAGCCTCAAAGGTTTTAGCTTTTTGTTAAGGTAGGTTAGGTCTCACAGAAAACAAATGTAGAGTGAATTTTCTAAAGCAGGGCTGTCCAGTTAGACTTCCTGAAATGATGGGAGTGCACTGTGTCTGAACTGTTCAATACAGTTGCCACCAGTTACATGTGGCTATTGAACAGAAGCATGGCTAGTGTGACAGAGAAACTGAATATTTAATTATATTTAATTTTCATTCAATAACTGCATGTGGCAAGTGGCAACTGCATTGGACAACATAGCTCTGACACATGAAGAGTTGAAAATGTTTACTTTATTCCCAAGCTTTCATTTTAGTCTTTGTTTCTACATAGAAAGGAAGATAATAGCTTTCAAAAAATGAACCTGAATGTAGAACTGGTGTGGTTATGCAATTTGAGCTGCCTATTTAAAGATAAAGCAACTGAGTTGAAAGATTTCAAAGTGGCAGAGTCCTTTAACATATTTCATGGGCTAGGCATGGTAACTCATACCTGTAATCCTAGCACTTTGGGAGGCTGAGGTGGGAGGATTGCTTGACCCCAGGAGTTTGAGACCAGCCTGAGCAACATAGCAAGACCCCATCTCAGGGAAAAAATGTGTGTATGTATATGCATACATATATATATATATACACACACACATATATACACACACATATATAAACATATTTTGTGTGTACAAAAATATTTTATGTGTAGATTAGTTAATAGTAAAGTTGAAGTCTTGTCTATAGAAATCATTGTATTTTTAATGGTCATTGTGCTACATTGTTTGAACTGAAATTTGGCAAATTCAATCTGTTTCTTACTGCAAGAATAGTACATAGATTTGAAATGGCACCCCTCTTAGTCTGTGTACTCTGACCCTGTGAACGTCTGGAAAGTGTTATTCCTAAATATACTGTGACCACATGGCACTATCTGAAGGCAAACACTTTTTAAAACTGATCTACTTTTGTGGACCCGTCCTCTCTCTCTTTCCTGCACCCCCCATGGGGCCCTTTGGGGCTGGAACTGGCACAGAACTATTCCCCTAGGAGTAGATTCATTGAAGCCAAGGGACATGCAAATTGAGAATCAGATAGACTGGACCAAGGTCATTAAACCAGAGAGGTCAATCCAGATGGGGTTGTCCAAAGTAGGAAGTTCTGAAGTGAATTGCAGGGATCTAAACACAGTAAAGCTAAAGGAATAGAGAACCAGGGCAATGGATATAGAGAACAGAGCAATTGAGTATGCAGGAAGATGCTATTACTTAGACTGGACGTTTTTGTACCCTCTGAGAAAATGGACCATCCTTGACTGGGCACGGTGGCTAATGCCTGTAATCCCAGCACTTTGGGAGGCCGAGGTGGGTGGATCATGAGGTCAGGAGATGGAGACTATCCTGGCTAACACGGTGAAACCCCATCTCTACTAAAAAAAAAAAAAAAAAAAAATTAGCCAGGTGTGGTGGCAGGCCCCTGTAGTCCCAGCTACTTGGGAGGCTGAGGCAGGAGAATGGCGTGAACCTGGGAGGCAGAGCTTGCAGTGAGCCAAGATGGCGCCACTGCACTTCAGCCTGGGTGACAGAGCAAGACTCCATCTCAAAAAAAAAAAAAAAAAAAAAAGAGAAAATAGACCATCCTTGTTGAAATGGTCAGGGATGTAGTAGATATAATTCATTACAGTTGTGTAATCTCAGCACTATGCATAACCATATCGCTTGTTATCCCACCTAGCCTGCCACTTGATTGGGTTATTAGATTACATTTCAGACACTGACAAGTCTACAAGCATCATTAAAATCCTAAACACAGACTTCTTTAAAGCCTTCTGACTGTATTCCTGCCCAAGTTTTAGAAGTACTATGCCAATGATGGTGGTAGTATATGCTGAGCAAGTGAGTTTTGATTGTGTGTGTTTGCATGTGTATGTGGGTGTGGTGAGCACTGGGAAGGAACTCTCAGCCATGTCTCTAAATGCTCTTGTGTTGGCCAAAATCGGTATGAGCTAGGAAGAGAAAAACAAAGGAGAGAGAAGCATGAAGTTGAAGGACATTAAACCATTTGCCAACTTTTGACATGCAAACCAGAATTTGAGGAACCTTAGTGTAATGGATGATTGAATTCAGAGGTAGACAGGCAAGCAGGAAGGTGTAGTTACCAAAAATATTTACCATTGGTGAGCATCTTTGTCATTGGCATGGTGTTATGAACTTATATTAAACCTAAGGGTAAGTCTAAAATGATGAACCAGCTGGCATCAGGGAATTCCCGTGTCCATTCCTAGATTTTCATTAGAAACAGTGTTCTGGAAACTAATGCTGCTGCTACACAGCAGTGCCCAGTGCTTGACTGAAAATGGTGAACACTTATATTTGTTTACTCTGCTAGGTTCTGTGCTAAGTATCTTACCTTGTTTAATCTTAGCAAAGAAACTATATAGTCTAGATAGGATTTTTATCCCTGGGGCGCGGAGGTGTTAAATAACTTGCCCAAGGTCATAGTAGTAATGCAGTTGCTGGGGTTCAAAGCTAGGCAGTCTGACTCCAGAGCCTGCACTGTCCCCATTAGGTTATGTTGCTTCCCCAGTCAAGCAAGCAAGAATTCCCCCTAATGCCATCAGGAGTCCGACTGACATCCGAGTTGGTGGTAGTAAAGCATCATGGTCTGAACCAAAATAATAAAAACCTTTGAAACAACATTATCTGACTTCTTTCAGGCTTTTAAGACAGTTCCATCATCAACAGCTTATTCCATTTCTCTGGCCACTTCCAATTTCTGAACAAATGAAGAAAATGGGAGTGATAAATTGGAGTTTTTAACAAGTTTTTTTTTTTTTTTTTTTTTTTTTTTTGAGATGGAGTCTCGGCTTCTGTCACCCAGAGCTGGGAGTGCTGTGACCAGATCCAGCTCCACTGCAAGCTCCGCCTCCCGGTTACACCATTCTCCTGCCTCAGCCTCCAGGGTAGCTGGGACTACAGGCACCGCCCACCTCGGCCTGGCTAGTTTTTTGTATTTTTTTAGTAGAGACGGGGTCTTCACCCGTGTTAGCAGGATGGTCTCGATCTCCTGACCTCGTGTCCCGCGGCTCGGCCTCCCAAAGTGCTGGGATTACAGGCTTGAGCCACCGCGCCCGGCAACAAGTTTTTTTAATCCAATATCTTTTCATGGAAACCACCAAACATACCCAAATGTAGAAATAATTATGTAATAAGCCTTCATGTTCAACCCTAAGAGGGGCGAGGCTCTATGTGACCCATTACTGAGTTTAAACAGTTTTCAATTTATGGCCAGTCTTATTTCGTCTATACTCTACCCACATCCCTTCCTCCCTTGGAATGACTGAAGTAATTCCTAGGCATCATATAATTTCATCTATAAGCATCTCAGCATGTATCTCTAGGAGATAAAGATTTTCTAAAAAATCATATTACTACTCTTCAAATTTAAAATAATCTTTATAGTTTTACATAGCCCGTTAGTGTCCAGATTTTCCTGATATTTTCTCTTTTAATATGTCAGTGTTGAAATGAGGTCCATATTACAGTTGATGGCTATGCCTTTTAAATTTTCTCATCCACAGATTCTTCTTCCTTTTTTATTCCATTCAATTTATGTTTTGAACAAACTAGCTTGGCCTATAGTTTCTCATGGGCAAGAATAACCTTCAGACTGGGATGCCCATCACTCTGATACCTGTAAAGGGGATGAGGCAGACTGGGGAAGGGAGAGCCTCAGAGCATGATCACATGTCACAAGGTCTTTGCTTATCTAGGGTGAAGACTTGGGAAAAAAATTGCCCATTAGGAGTCCTGCCTTGGGCAAAAGTGGCCAAACTGAAGCTGTGCTGTCACAGGCTGTGGGCTGACTTGGAAATGGACCTCAGCTCCTCTAAAGTTGAGGTGGAGCTTGAGGGTACCAATCCCTGGTGGCCATTACAATGATAACTACACTCATTGCCATGGCATGGCAAGTTTCTCCTCAAAGGTAGATCCTAGCATCCACCATGACCAGTGAGGGTTTTTTTTATTGTTATGATCACTATAAACTCAAGGATTTAAACCTATTAAATATTTTTCAATTCACAGCAATGAATATTTTTACTGATCTTCAAATTGTCACAATTTTGGATTTTTAGACCAATGGGAGACCCTTCATCTTGACTTCTGAGTTCTTTTGACATTACCTCAGCTGTCTGACAGCTTCCCTGCTTTCTGGAATGGCAAGATATTCCAGGTTCATCTTGAACATTTCATGCTTGAGATACGGAATCGAGCTCATTATCAGAGGGGCCTGCTTCCTTTTACTGGGTAGTGGTATTAGAGACCACAATTTGAGAACTAAGCAACATCATTGCTAAAACTTCCCCTACGTGTACCTTGTTACTTAGGTTTTTCAAAGAACAGAGCTAGAAAATATGTTGGGCTTTTTTGTTTTGTTTTTAAAGAAAAAATGTATCATAGGATTATGCTGATACTTCCAATTCAAGTGCAAGCCTAAGCTTTTCACATTGTCTCTTTTCTCCTACCCTTAAAGTCCTGATTCCTAACTGTAACAACATCATTACTCATTTGCTTTCTTTACATTATATAGACACAGTAGAGTAACAACACCAGAGCTGCCAATCAAAAGTATAATTGCTGAAACCCACTTAAGATAGTTCTGCAATTTTTTTTTTTGTTCACAGAGTGTACACTACTAGGGAGGTGTAGTCAAATTACTATGTTTTAAAGACACTTGGAATAATTCATATCTGTGAAGTTATACCCCCAACGTATTTGTTTTTTCTACTGTTTCGTTTTGCTTTTGATGTTTAGGCTTTTCTTTTTAAAAAACAATTTTATAATTACGTGAAATACTTATATGGTTCCAAAGTCAAATCTACTGAACAAACTATATTCTGGGAAGTATAGCTTTTATCTGTCTCCCTTCTATGCTTTTCCTCCTTCCTGTAGGGAGGAAAGCTTATTTGTTCCTCAAAGCTCTGGGTTGTTCTTTTATTTTATATAAGTAAACATGTGCATTACTTAACAATATGCCCAGAAGATCACTCTGTAGCGCTTTACATTGGCACCAAAATCCATTATGTACTATCATTTATTGAACTCTCTGTTGGAGAAGTTTGGATTGTTTCTAGTCATTTTTGTTATCACAAATAGTGGTTTAATAAAGAACTTTTACTTTCTGTTTTTTTCGGTATGTTTTTAGAATAGATGCCCAAAAGTGAGATTGCTGAGTCAACAAATGTGCTAATAATTTTGCCCAATATTATGAAATTCTTTCAAAAGACTTGTGCAGCTTTGCTTTTAAAATCATTTTGTAGAAGGACATCTATTTCCTGAAAATTTCTCCAGGAGAGTTTATTGCCAAACTTTAAAAAAAACCTGATACATAATAAATGATATCTCAGCATAGTTTAAATTTGCATTTTCTTATTAAATCATTCATGTTTTTAGCCTATTCCTCCTGACATTTAGGGGGCACCAATTATGGGGTCTCTGGAAGGTTCCAAGATGCTGTAATCAATTTGACATGATTTCCGTCTTAAGATATTCACAATCTTCAGGAAGATATATTGACAAAAGAATAACTACATGATCTGTTTTGTGTGCAACTTAGGTGGTACTTACAGATCATTATAAATGCACATAGAGAAATAGGTAAAGGAGAAAATCATTCCCCAAGGGGGAAGTCAGGAAAAGCTACAGAGAGGTTCAAGGGTAAACTTGAATGTGGGCCTTGAAGTATGATTAGGAGTTAGCAAGACAAAGGAGCAAGGAACCCATTCTAGAAAAGAAAATTTTGAAAATCTCAAAAAAAAAAAAAAGGATGCTTTGTCCTATTTGAAAATAAGAACGTTGTTTTGTTTATGGGGAGATGACAGTGCTTTGTTTTTAGTCAGTAGTTTGTACAGCACTTTGCACAGCCAGGAAATTGGCGTCTCAAACTGAGAGTTGGGGAAGGTGTGATAAAGGCTGGGCATTAGGTGAGATCAAGTATTTGTTTTTTTTTTGTTTTGTTTTGTTTTGTTTTGGTAAAGTAGGTAGCAGGATAGATTATAAATGGGCTCCACACTGAGGAGTCCAGTGTGATGGCTGATCCAGCAGATCAGGAGGCAGTGGCTGCAAAGCAGGGGGAATGGCGAGGTAAGCCTGGATGCAAGGGATATTGTCAAAGACAGAATTTGGAGGATGTGAGGCTTAAAAAGGAAATAAATAATAGTGATGCTGAGATTTCTAGCTTGGGCAGTGGGATAGTAGACACTGTGCAAATTAATTTTTAAATCAGCACAATGAGAAGCATCTTATTTAAAATATATTCTACCAAATCTTAGCATCAGATGTGCCAGTGACTAGAAAAATGTGTGAACAGAAGAGAAGTAGCTTGAAAAGTGCACAAACTGGAGAAATTGCTCCTGAAGGGACTGTAAGTTGAACCCTTTTAAGCCTATGATCTGTGTTTTATGAGCCCTAGGCTCTTTCCTTCTGTATCCTGTTTCTTATTAGAGTAGAGGCTACTTAAAAATAATCGTAGTTTAAAGCTCTCTATTTTCAGAAAATATTATTCATTAGATGTTAGTAAATAATGTAATCTTTGTACATTCATAATTCTGCGTTATTGGAGTGTAAAAAGTCCGTGAAATAGGCATTTGTAAATATGTCAATTTTTATCTGTGGAAAATAACTGCTCATACCATTTTAAGCTTAAAAGTTCATTTACTTTTTAAAATATCCATGTTGATATTATTTTGTCTAGTACAAATAATTAATATTTACCCCAAATTAAGCCTTTAAGTTTACTAAATGTTACAAACATAATTCAAAGCACTGTTTAGTGTCCATCTGTGCAGGAAAAATAAGATCAATACAATTGAGCAGCTGTTAGCATGTATTGGTTTCCTTATATTTTAAGTATGTTTTCATGTTTTGAAGGTGTAAAGGGATGACAGTATGTTTTGTTGTGGTTTTCATCATACAGATAAAAATTTACTACAGTTGAAATCTTGGTGAACATAATACATTTTAAAAGTTCCATTCCTCACCCATGTATCTGGATATTTAAACACAGTAAAATAAATAACATGGATACATTTTGTCATGTGATTTGATTTATGTTTTTTAAAAGTAGAAATAAATTTCTCTCTAAAAGTTATTTTATTTTTTAAATTTAGCATTTTCATATTTGAGGAACAAACACTATGTCTTGCTACCCTGGCTTCTGAACTAAAACACATCTGTCGTTTTACAGGTTGTTTTAATGTTTTCATTGGGATCAAACCTACTCTGGAAATATCTCATGGGTGAGCTTTATTTTTATGAAATGTTCTTGGCACTTGAAGACCTTCATAGGTACATGCCAGACTCATCTTGCATCCAGTTCTTCTGCATGGAAAATATGTGCATTGAGATTCTAAGTGCCTTTTCAAATTTGACCTTCTTAGAGAATAACATGAGTCCCAACAATTAGGAAAACTATGGAATGCCTTTTGGCTTTGACTTTTCAAAGATTTTTAGTCAGTAATATTTAATTAGCATTCCCTGTGTACATTGTACATTTTTGTGTGATATGACTAGTTCCAAAGGAATATTCTAGAAGATCTCAGCCTTCTGCTTTTGAAGGTGATAATATACTACTAAGTCATGCATTGCTTTACATTAAAATAATGTTGCAGCCATTACTTATTGCTTAACTAGTGGGTATAGGACATCAGGTTGAAATAATTGATTTTGAAGTGAAGAATTCTTGTTTATATCTTAAACTAACCAAGTATGTTCCTTAACTTTGAGAATAACAATGATCGTTTTCATTATTCTTGAGTAGACTGGATAAATCAGAAAACCCATGTTAGGGGTCCCTGTAAAAACTTCAGTCCTATTTGGTAAGTGTTCTTCCTTTATAAGAGTTTCAATAAAATCAGGTAAATTTAAACTCTGAAAATTCTACATACTGTCTATCACGTTCAATTTACTGTTAAACAATACTATGCACTGGAAAATATTTTTTTTCACCTTAATGAAACCACTGGTCATTACTGCTGCTACTGATGCTCTTTTGTCTGCACATACTGTTGCAACATAATGTGTTGTGCATTTGATACGGATATTATCATATTGCCATAAGGAGCTGCTATTATTTTAGACACCAAGTGATTCCATGATAGTGTCAGATTTCTTTAACATATGCTTATGTTTTTGTACAAATGACCCCAAGAAACATCTGCTAGTTTTGTGGTGGTATCTACTGTTTCTTTTTTAGAATTTGACCTGTCAGTCACTTTTTAATGTGAATCTACAATATTAGAGTTGTATTCCTTTCTAGTTTTTATGTTATTGATATTAACAAAATTGAGTCAATTTTATGGCATAATTCAAAGAGAAACTGAAGCTGTCTATGGATGTTATTTTAAAAATACCCTTTTCATCATTGTGCCTTTAAAATTTTGTCATTGGTTGACACTTTAAAATTGAAAAGTGCCCTTTTAATGGATCTTTTAGGTTCCAAAATCTTAAGTCGAAAATTTCTGTCTATTGGTCCTGAAATTACTCTCTGAATTTGGTAAGTATGTAGTACTTGTGGTGTATCCTTGGTCAGTTTATATCATGTGCTAATTGCTAATCTTACTTAGTTTCTTCGATGGGTGTGTGAGGACAGGCAAAGAAAAAGGAAGTGTAATTTCTATAAAACTGAAATCTTTACTTCATGGAGACTAGAGAATTTCCTAAATAAAATAAGCCACTCATTCTGTTGTAGTTAGGATCCCTTCTTTTACTTGCTTTTCATGATCTTGACTGAGAAGCAACAATCGAGATTTCCATTGCCCGACACTTTCTCTTCTGCTTTTCTTTTGTTTCTCTTACATTTTAAAGATAGCTGTTTATTCAAAAACAATATGAACTTCTATTTATCGGACTTAAACCTGGAACATCAACAAAACAAAGAACAAACAAAACTATCTTTCCAACTTTATTTTATTAGAGGATGCTATCAATACAATTTTGTATTACATTCACACTTGATACCAAACCTAAACCCAAGAAAGTGTGTCCTGTGTTGCAGCATATCCCTCTGTTTAAGATAATAACTAGAACAATTTACTTTTATTTTCTACTCATCTGCTCTGTGCATCAGCTGTTGTCCTCCCTCAGCCTCGAAGCATGTCATCATTTTCATCTCCATGCTCATTCAGTCATCCTTGCTGCTCTTAGTCCCCCTTTTGTCCCTTGGGTGACTTATGTCATTAGGACAACCTTCTGTCCCCACTTGGCTGAAACTGAACTGAGGCCCTTGCCAGTTGCATTAGGTGTGGCACCTTTCATGGCTCAGTTTGGGTCTCTGTGATATCTGTGTGCCTTCTACTCCAAAACTCCATTCTGCCAGAGGTGGCAGGGTGACTGGAAGCTTTAGTTTCAGTGACAAAACCCAAGCGTGGCTATGCTGAGTGTCTAAGTAGCTTTCATTTAGGCCTTAGATGAAATAGGAGAGTCAGGTGCCTCTGTGTCCCTTGAGAAAGAGAGATTTCCCTCAGCTGTCTGGGCCCAGCACTCAACCATTGAAGTGAGCTGGTTAGTATAATTTCCCTAAATTGTTGTTTAGTTTCCCTATGTGTAGGACTGGAGTAGGACAAAGTAAGGGATTCCCTAGTGACCTTTCTGCCTCCTGAGGAGCAGGCCATTTACTTTCAGTTGTAGCTTCCCATCTGTCTGTCCCTACTACCCTACCAAGGCCCTGGAGGAGCCACAGGATGAGGGAGGAGATTCATGGAAAAGGGCCTTCAGGTACTGGGTATATCTGGAGTAACATTTAAAGTTTAAAAGACTCTTTAACAATTTTCCTCTGATACTTATTACTGCCTATACTGGTTTAGTTTTAGTACAGTAAATTTTGTCTATCATGGGGGTGAAGAAAATAGAAATATTCACACTAACTTTGTATGGTGCTTGGTATGATACTCTGAACAGGTGCACCCATAATTGTTTACTTGATGTTCTTTTTAATAAGTCAATTATATCATGGGAAATTGAAGAATAGCAAAGTTAATTTGTTTAATCATTCTATGGGAAATCTTGCATGCTCGTTCACTAGAGGAACATTGGGTTTCTTCCTTAAAGGACGAGGCTTTGTTTTGTTTTTAATAAGACACACTCTTTATAATTAAAACAAAATCCCAGTGTTAAGGGATTACTGTTTTAAATAATTGGATTTCTTTCCTTTGTTTCTCTGATCCCTATTATGAGAAAAAAATCTAATGGTGTCTTAGGATAACAAATATTTCTAGATTAAAAAGTTATCTTAACCACTGACAGTTAATAATACTTCTCAAAGTTTATGGATGATACAGAATGTAATGTAAGGTTGAGAATTTTAGATTTGGAAAAGGCAAGGATACAAAACTAGTGAAAACAACAAACTGGAAACACTTTTAAAATAGTGATGTATTTATCTTTGCAATAAATTATTCAGAGATATAAATAAACTCACTATTTACATAGTTTTATTTAAATTTGTCCTCGGAATACTAAATTTAGTACTATACATTTTCTTCTTTCAGATAAATGCTTTCCTGAAAATGGTATTTTCATATCTACAGATGGTTTAGTTTAACAATGGTTGGGGTAAAAATGACATAGGGAAGCAAAATGTGAGAGCCCAGCCCTGTTACCTTTAGAGAAACTCTCAGAATAAACTCTATTCCCCTTTCCTTCTCTTTCCCCTTTCCATACTCAAGAGCCCTTTTCTGAGTCTCTTAAGTCATGTGTGGGCCTTGGAGAGGATAAATAGCAGGGTGAGTGCTAAGAGGGGAGAGTGCTTTGCTTGAGGCAAAGTTTTCCTCCATATGGGACCTTCCTCAAGCCCTCCCTTCAGACCCCTTAAATGAGAGCAAGAACTCCTAGGACAGAGGTCATGTGGAAAGTGGCATTAGCACGGAGGAGGGTGGTGTGGAGGGGTGAAAGATGCAAAAAGCAGCATTAGCATGGGGGAAGGTGGGGTGGAGGGGTGTAAATGGAATGAGAAGTGAAGTGGTTGAAGGCCCATTTTTCTAGTTGACCTCTGGGCTTTGATGAACCTTTTCCAATGGACCTGTTTCTCCACTTAGCCCTGGGCTAATCTTGACTCTTAACTTTCCAGGTGTATAGTTATGCTGATTTCTCCTGGGTTTGGAAGCTCTGAGGAGCGCTGGTTCTAGTTCAATCACAAGACCTAAAGAACAAGAAAAATAAAACAATTTTTTAAAAAGTAATTAAAAAAATACTTTTAAAGAACCAGTGAAAACTTGAGAGTAAAAATGTCGAAGACTTGAGAAATTTTCATCTTTACCCTTTGAGTGGGCAGCATGAGAAATTATTGTAAATGGTGCTTTCAAATTTTACACAAGGTTCTCAGTTACCTTCATCTGTACTCCCTAGACCGTATTGCATCCCTTGCTATCTTGACTAATTCCCACCTAAAATAAGTCAATGGTCTCCCAATATAATCTGGCATTCTAATTAATAAGCTAAGAAATTATTTGTTTTTTCTCTCATTGGCATTAAATATTCTTCAGTGCCCACATTTGGAAATATTGGAACACAGAAATGAAAAAAGATACGATCAGTTTCTCTGCTTGCCATGTTTTCCTTGATATGGCAATATAACAACAGGTCACCCTTTGAAGAAAATTCAGAGATGCTAAAATGGAAGTTAAAACTGAAGACAAGTCAAGGCAGGATAGTGTAGCAGTCTGCTAGGGCTGCCATAGCAAAATACTACAGCCTGGGAGGCTTGAACAGAAATTTATCTTCTCACAGTTCTTGAGGCTGGAAGTCAAAGATCAAGGTGCCATTGGGGTTGGCTTCCAAAGAGGGTTCTCTTCCTGGCTTTCAGGTGGCCACCTTCATACAGCATCCTCATGTGGCCTTTTCTCTTTGCCTGCATGGATAGAGATCTCTGGTGTCTTCCTTGTAAGAACACCAGTCCGATTGGATTAGGACCCTACGCTATGACCTCATTTAACCTAATTACCTTATTTAAGGCCCATCTCCAAATACAGTCACATTGGGGGTTAGGGCTTCAACATATTTTAGAGGAACACAAGTCAGTCCATAACAGGTGGATTTGCTATAGTTCTTCTTTACCTAGATCTTTCTTTTCCAACCTTGAGAGTGGGTTTTCGCCAGGTGTGGTGGCTCACACCTGTAATTCCAGCACTTTGGGAGACCAGAGAAGGTAGATTGCTTAAGCCCAGAAGTTCAAGATCAGCCTGGGCAACATGGCAAAACCCCATCTCTGTGCGTGGGGGAGGTGATGGGGGGGAGGGGGAAATTAGCTGGGCTTGGTGGTGCTCACCTGTAGTCCCACCTACTCAAGACGCTGAGGCTGGAGGATCGCTACAGTCCAGGAGGCAGAGGTCACAGTGAGCAGAGATCGCACCACTGCACTCCAGCCTGGGTTACAGAGTCAGAACTTGTCTCAAAAAAAAAAAAAAAAAAAAAAAAAGTGGGTTTTATTCTTCCCCTTAAATTCTTATTAACAGTGAGGTGAGTCTTTTGTGGTTTTTTTTTTTTTTCAATACAATGGTTAATGTATGATTACTTAAAAATGATATATAACACCAAGAAATAAAGAATTGTTAGTCAAGTGAGAAGGAATATAAAGGAACATATTAAAATGGCTTGAAAAGATGGGTAATTTTTTGCATTTTAAGTAGGTTTTCTCAACTCCAACTCTGCGGAACTTGGTCAATCTAATCAGTCTAAATATGGCATAAATAATAATCTTAGTTACATGGACAGGGGAAATAGCAGTAGTAGCTCTCAGAGATAGTGAAATACATCTGAATATCACTAGCAATGTCATGAATTTGCTTGTTCTAAAGTTTTCTGAAAGTATGAATTCATAACAGATTTTTTTTTTTTTTGTCTATGACTACTAATGTTTGAGGAGAGAGTAGTGTCAACCCCCCCATTTATTACATGTTTATTTCATATTTTGATACTGAAATCAGTGTTCATTTTGTGTCTTCCTGATAAATCTTGCCAATAAGTAATTACCAAACATATTGAAAAGTTCTTAGGATTATCTGGTTGCTGGGCACAACCTTAAAAGGCCATGCAGAAAAGTGACTTCGGTGGCTATTACCCTGCTTTGTTCAAGTCTGAGCATTTACTTTCCTAGTACAATCAGAAATACTGACCTACATTTAAAAGTGCAACACTACCCTATCTGTTACCTAAATCCATTGTTTTCCTGAGAGGAAATACCAGAAAAGAGGGCACCGATATTATTTTTCTGCTGTTCTTGATCATAAGTGATTACCTTTTTTTTGGTTAGGCATTCTGCTTCTGAAAGATAACTGAGGTTGAAGTTGGTAGAACTAAGATTCTTATATAAAACCATAGGAAAGATAATTTTCAGGATTATTGAATCATATTAAAAATGATATGACCATGTGAAACGATGATAAGGACTAAAATGAGTTAATTCAATTTGGAAATAGTTAAATTAGAATTTGCTTCTGTTTTGATGAATACTGCTTTTGAAAATCTGAGTATTTAAGCTTTTACTACAGTCATTCTCCCTAAAGTAGACATAGAAGCGTGTTCTTATCTTGATTTGGTAAGGCTCTGAAAATGCAAAGCAACAGATGTTGTACCCAGCATAATTATATGTATCCTGGAAACACATCTTTATTGAGTGGGATTTGTTCTTGGGGAAACAAAAATTTGGCAAACAAAGGGCATTAACTTGCTGATCTCAGCAGTAATTACTTGGGTTAGATTATAATAATCTTGTGTAGGTGGTAACTGCATGCATATATTAAAAAATAATATAATTCTAAAATACGTACATTAAAAGGAAAATGAACTTGTGTAAACTTTAGCTCATTTATCCCCTTGAAGAGCAGAAAAAATCTCAATTTCATTATCTGAAAGTTCTTTGAACAGCTTTTTGGAAGAGGTTTCCAGGATTCCAAATCCTAATATGTATATTGATACTGAGGCTTTGGACTAATCCTTTGGGGGTTACTGCCTTTTTGTTTTTTATGCCCACTGAAAATAGAGCATTTCAAACAAATGAACTGATGTCTGATCTTTAAGCATGCCGGTAACTCTGAAACAAATCCATAGTTATTTTTTACCAATGACTGTATTAAAGCTGTACTTTCTGTATTCTCTCTTCCATTCCAAGGTCATTTTAAAACACCCTCTTTCTTCTCTCCCAATAGGTAAAGTAAAGCAGAGCTGCTTAGGTCTGGGTTATGGAGGAATTATCTGGAGGTCAGTTTGAGAACCACTGTGCAAACGATTTCTTAAACAAGTAGCTACAAAGTTGTGAAGGCCTTACAAAAATTTCTGAAGTTGGTGGTGGTGGTTTTGGAGTCTGAAGCTTAAATTAAGAGTTTGTCAGTAGTCATGGTCTAAATAGCTGGTTGCTACCAAGGTCATCTAATTTTTTTTTTAACACAAATATTCTGAACACAAATGAAACCTTCAGGACAAGACATTTATGTTTTGAGAATATTATTAAATGATTCCTGTCATGTATCTTATTTTATATATCTTAATGATGAGCATGTATTTTTTATTGTTGATGATGATCTTATAAATGAGCTATCACCTAGTTTCTAGTTCCGAACAGCTCCTTCATCAGTAGAATATTGCTGTAGCACAGTTTTCCCATCTGTTAAGAAAAAATGATGACTAATAAAGAGTGGCACATTTCAGGGCTGGTGTGCTATCGCAACATCTAGTGTTTTAGTACTGAGGATAGTGATGTATGCAGTGTTCCTTACAGTCATGAGTGTGAGAATGTTTTCCTCTTCGGCAAAGTCTGTGTGTTTCCACAGCTGAACTCAGGATCCAAAGGAAAACCACAAGATGATGAAACCAGATTGTTGTGTTCAAATTTCTATTCCCCACTACATGATCATTAGTTTTCGTCAAAAGAAATACTGATCCTATCCTGGGTTGGAATTGGTAAAGAAGTTTGCATTGTGAGTAGGACACATAAAATTTTTAGGATGAGTACAAATGGAATTTGATAGATTTCCCCAAAATGTTTGGGAAAAGATTTATTCCTTCCTAGGAACAGCAAGAATAGCACTATCACATGAGGCAACTCCTGGTAATTTTTTCTGCTTGCTCTTATTTCAATTATACCTTTTCATTATTTTCTATATCTCTCAATTTCTGTTTCTTCTCTTAATGTATCCTGTAAATTTCTTAGTAGAACCTTTTTACCAATTAGGATTTCTTAGTTTGCTTTAGGAGGCACTCAGGATGCCCCCTTTTGTAAGGTAGTAAGTTGGAAATAAGAATTTGGTGAAGGTCCACATGACAGTTCGTTTCCATTCTCCATTGTACCAAACTGCTACAGGGAAAGAACCATATTTAATCAACCTCAAATCCTCAATATTTAGGTCAGAAAACACTTGGCATGGAAGAGACACTCAAATTTTGCAGCTACATAGATTACTGATAGAAAATATGTTTCTCGCCTTTACAAGCAGTGTGAAACCAGTGTGATCTCTAAATATCTTCAGACTACTGGGGGCAAATACTGTATTATAAGAATAATTCTTCAAAAAGGAAAATCCAGCTACTCTTATATCACCACTCTATGTTGAAAGCTAGGGAAGATAAACCGGCTTCCAGCCAATGAGAGTCCATGTGGACCTAGTGCTGGCTGGAGATCCCTGGTCCAAAGGCAAGAGCCAGATACTGGTTGTCTGCTGAAAATCAGAAGATGACCTCTCTGGTAGTAAGGCCAAGTGACTCATCCCTGCATCTTTTCTCCTCTTCTGGTTTCTATAAAGATCTCACCTTTTCCCCCAGTACCCACTCTCAAGAACTGCTTTCCTTTTTAACATGATCATACCAAAAAGTATCAAATGGTACCTTGATTTCCTTTCTGAGGTATTTAGGGAGCATATTTACTTTGTGAGACTCATTAGAAGTTTGGCTTCTTGGTAAGGTTGTTAAATGAACAACATGTTTGGGTGATTTGGGAAAGAATAGGAGAAGCCAGTCTCCTCTGATAGAGCAAACCTGGGGAGTTGTAGTTGACCCACCTGCCAACTGTCCTTTACAGTTAGGCGTGTGGCATCAGTGGGTGACTGACCAGAGTCACCATCTCAAGGGCGGCTATTCTTTCCTTCCTGTGCCTTCTCAGATCTCTTTTTTGTTCTTGTTACTCCACTATATTGGTTTTTCTTGAGTTTTTTTCAAGCAAGTATCACTGTTCACTTCTACTGCAGTTCCTCTTTTATCGTTCGCTTTTTCTCTTAGTCTTCATTGTTTTCCAGTTTGAACATTCAGAAATCCATCAATAAAACAAAAGCAAAACAAAACAAAACAAAAGCAAAATAACAGGAAGGGAGAGGTAAACACCAGTCAAATGAAGTATTATCATAGTATATTACTATATTCTTTAAAGTGATCGAAGGGTGGTTTTTTGGAGCCAGAATATGTTAGAATTTGGAATTTGCCACTCTTGAGACTGGGGCAAGCTATTTAAACGCTAAGCTTATCTGTGTCTCCTCACAATCTGTAAAATGGATCGTAATAATAGCACCCAGTTTATGGTGTAGTGAGCATTCAGTGACACAATGAATCTAAACTTATTTGCACTACATAGAACAGAATTTTTGTCTATTATTAAACAATATAGCATTTTAGGCATGAAAGAAACTTTAGATTACATTGAATATTTATCATTTTTCTTACCAGACGGTAAGTTTCTGTTTTGTTTGCCCCTGTTTCTCTAACTCCTAGAATAGTTTCCAGCACATAGAGATTCAACAAATATTTGTCGAATGAATGAATACATCTATTCTAATCCTCTTATTTTAGGAATGACCCATCAGGCTCAAAAATGAAAGCATTTTCCTCAAGATTGGTGACAGAGTTTGGGACTAAATCTAGGCTTTCTCTTCCTACACCAGTGTCCTTTCTGGGAACACGATGCCATTTTCTCAATATTTGTTTATTTATATGGTGAATTGATAGGAAGCTGTGTGGTAGTATAAGAAGATAAACTTTGATAATGAGGTATACTTATCAGATTCTAAATTCTCATTTAAAAAATGGTACACCATTTATCTTCTACATTTTCATATGTAAAGTAGGTGATTTCTACCTTATAGAACTATTGTGAGGATTAACTGAGATAATCTTTGTAGAGCACCTGGTCCCCCCCCTTTTTTTTTTGGCTCACCCCACCCCCCAACTTTCTACCTAGACGACTTATACATTCACTTTATTTTTCATTCCTTCTTGAATCTCCTGTGGTCAGACTTTGACCCCTGTCACTCCACAGCTAACTCATCAAGGTCAGTCCTCATCTGATTCAACCTGTTGAGAGTCTGACAGGTAGTCACACGATGCTCCTTGATACAATTTTCTTCACCTGCCTTCTTGGATGTCATTCTTTTGGTTCTCCTCCTATCCCACTGGACTTCTTTTTCCCGGTCTCCATACTTGGGTATTCTCATTTTCCCATGTCTGTCCTCTGACTTTTTCTTATCTCTATTTCTGTTCCTTCTCTGGTTGGACCTTCTCTAGTTTCTGGCTTCAAATACTGTCTAAATGCTCATGTCTTTCAAATGTATATCTTTAGACCTCGCCTCAGAATTCCAGTTTTATAAATCTTCTACTTAAATATTAGAGGTCTAATAAACTTCTCAAACTTATGTTCTACAACAAACTCCACATTTTCTCCTGTACCCTCTAAATATGTACCTCCTATAGATTTTCCCATTTCAGTAAGTGGGAACTTCATTATTCTGATTGTCCAAACCAAAAACACTTGGAGACCTGCTACATTCCACTGTTTGTCTTTCATTCTACATCCAACTCATCAACAAATCCTGTTGCCTCTTCCTTTGAAATATATCCATGTTTGAGCCGCATCATTGTCACCACCTTGGTGTTATACATTCTCATTTCTCACCTGGAGTATTGTATTTCTCATCTGGAGTAGTGTATGTCGTCCATGTAGCAACTTTGTTTTTGTTTGTTTTAAGGTCGGGTCTTACTTTTGCCTTGGCTGGAATGCATAGCTCACTGTAACCTTTAATTCCTGGGCTCAAGTGATCCTCCTGCCTTAGCTTCTCCAGTAGTTGGGACTACAGGCACACAACTGCGCTTGACTAATTTTTTTTTTTTTTTTTTTTTAACTTTTACTAGAGATGGGGTGTCTCTTTGCTGCCCAGGCTAGTCTTGAATTCCTGGCCTGAAGTAATCCTTCTGCGTCAGCCTCCCAAAGTGTTGGGATTATAGGCATGAGCCACCATGCCTGGCCCAGATGTTAATTTAAAAGTGTACATTAGAGCACATCATTCTTCTGCATGTTCAGCTTAAAATCCAATGTCCTTAATGTAAGTTTGTATCACCCCACATGGGCTACTTGTGCCTGACACCTCTACTCTTACGTCTTATCCTTCTCCGGCTTTCTTACTAGCACCAGCCACATCTTACTGTTCCTTGAATACACCAAGTATGCATTTGCCACAGGACCTTGATGCTTACTGTTCCCTTTGCCCAGAAACCCTTGGAACCAGCTATGTGTTAAAATTCAGATATTTACTGATTTTAGAGAGCCAAAATGGGGTATATATATTACATAACACTCACAGGTGGTTTGTGGTAGCGTTTCATAATTAAACAATATTTCTGAATGAAACATGAAGAATGCCCATGCTAAGAGGGATGAGTAAAGACTCAAATCTCATTGTCAGTTCAGCTGCAGAATGAGGTCAGCTCAGGATTTGCTGCCAAATGACTTAAGAAAAAAATGTTTTTGGAGCTTTGGGGATTTCAGAATTGCAGATGAGAGATTCTAGACCCGTACCTACACAGCATGCTCCCTTATTTTGTTCCAATCTTTGTTCAACGATTATTGGGAAGTCAAGGAAGATCTCTGTCTAAAAGGCTTCTCTGCATAGAACAAGACTGTCATGTGGAAGGTTTCCAATTAACAATATTAAAAGAGTGAAGCTCAAATCATTTTTCACTCAAATACATACTATTTAGACCAAGACCATGGCCAGTTTAAGAATAGTTAATCATTATTGGAAACAAAGTACTATTTGATTAGGGATAGTTAACACAAACACTTATTAGTTTTAGGGATATGTGAAATACTTAATGGATGAGTCATCTGCTGACATAAAACCCATTATCCATTTTAGTTCGTGGTAGCCTAACTGGTTGAACCTTGTTTTATTGATCTGTTATTGATTTGGCCTGTAACTTCAAGTTACATTTTAATGTAATTTCATCCTTTTCTGATCGCCCTGTGTCTTCAAGCATTTTTAAACAGTTGTAGATAGTTGAAAGATGTTATCACTATTTCAATCTAAAAGATATTATCACTATTTCAATCTACTTAAAATTTTTAATACATTCATTTTAAGTATCACATATGGAACTAATCGAAAATACAAGATAGTGAAAACTTTTGTGAAGATCACCTGAAATTTTAACATTTGTTTATTTTCCTTACATAAAGGAACTTAGTCTCTCTAAAGAATTATGAGTAAAAAAGTATCATAATGATATTTGTCTAGTTTTGGTTGAGTACACTCCACAGGAGAAAGTTAGGCATGAGCAGGAATTATTATAATCCCACATTCTCAAACAGTGCTCTAGTAAGAAAGATTTTATGTCTTTCCAGAAATCATTTTCCTCCTCTTTAGAGCTTTGGGACCATAATTGTATTTAAATTGCTGATCTGTTTTAAGGAATCATAATAAATTGCTTAATATTTATATTCAATCTACTTTGTAATTTGTGTAATTTTTTCAGGGCAACATTGGGAAAGTTTTTAAGAAAATGGGAAATATAGAAGTATTCTTAGTTTTACTATATTTTAAAAAATGACATCTGATCTGACTGAAATACTTCAATCATTTTGTTTTCTCCCCAAGATTAGCTAGAATTGATGTGATTTTATTTTTTAATTTGCATTATAGAGAGTACTTTTGGGGGGTTTTATGAAAAAGACTTCATTTATTTTGTTAGTGATACTTCAGTTGCATAAGAAAATGTTCTTTTAAATATAAGTGGTCATTTACGTGAGGCCTTAAAGTTAGCAAACATGCCTATGAGTAGTCACTATTTTTGAAAGTCTATTTATATCTGATTGCAATGGCTTATATTCAATAGTACTCCTACTAAATGAAATAAAAATGGATGCCTCTTCTGCCACAGAGGCACAGGTGGACATCTTGGTAGCAAGCCCCATGCGGTGTGACACATGGCACAGCCCAACATGGGGGCAAAGAGCATGCGGCTTGAGCTAGGAGTCATTTTATGGCTACTTTACTGTAGATTTGTGTTTTTCTGTGGAACAGCCATTATTGAAAACATTTACATAGTATGATGTTTGTTTTTCGTTAAATGCTTATTGTGATTTCTTAAAAATAGTCAAGACTTGATTAGCAAAACCTATTTAGAAGCCAGAGTTCCCCTGCTCCACCCCTCACTATCTATATAAATGATATTTTTGACTCTGTCCTTTATAATGTTGGCACCCTGTGCATATTAGATGTAATCAGGGCTGAAAGGAAACTTGAATCCATCTGGAAGCAATAAACTTTTCTAAAAGACTGCACAGTGTTATTTAATCCTGTGACTTCTTACTGTGAGTGAAATTAAGGTTTGATGCAGTTGTGTCACATCGTATTGATATCAAATTTATCTTTCTAAAAAAAACCTGACAGTATTACAGCACAGAGAAGATGGCTTGCTGTAATCCTATAAGCTATTTTACATTGATTACATGCTACATAGTGTACCTAAGTATATAAAATACTTGATCTAGAATGTTTTTCTCTAAAATTTTCTCATTAGGTAATACTTTCTCAACTTCACCTTTAATTTTGGCTTCTTATCATAGTACTAACTATGCGGTAGTAATTGTGTTATGGTGAAAGGCATGGAGAAGAAATTATTATTTTAAAACTATTGTAAAATGGAAACACACTTATATAATTACCATCTATGTAGAATGCCAAGGTATAAACATTTAGCTTATTTTAGTATCAGACTGTTTGAATCAATTTTCAATAAAATTGGCTTCCTCTAATTTCTACACCAAAATGGTTTTTAAAATTTTGTTTTACTTCAAATATGTTGGTAGGGTATCATATTTCATGTGACTAGGAGCCTAAATTATATCAGCTGACTGGCATAATTTGTGAAGTATATGTGTGTTTATTAAAATTTAAAGTTTTTATTAAGACTTAAAATTTTATGAAGACTTAAATTTTTTCCTTATATTTTGAGTAAGTCCAACTGAAAATAACTTATAGACTTAGGAAATTTGACTACATTTTATAAGTCATTTCTTTGTAATTTTCTTTCTTGTGGAATCAACTCTATCTTTCTTCAATGGCAAAACGAAAACCAAATATATTTGTCAACTATATTCTTTTAATTGGAAATGAAAGGTTCATATCCCCATTTGCCTAGCATATTAAAAATAAACATGACCTTTGTCTTGAATGTTGTTAAGTTGGATTTTAGAAATCAAACCATGATAAGCTATATTAAAATTGCTTATCACCTTCCCTTTGTCTCCAGTAAGTCTAGGCCTAAAAATACTCATCATGTGAATAACGTTTTACAAATAATTTTTAGAACATCTTGAATTATATGTGTGATTGAAGCTTACTTTCGGATGTTCAGTCAACAAGGCTTCTGACAGTTTCTTTTTATCTTCCCTTTCTTCCCTGCCACTGTGTACCCCAAAGTGATCCCTGACCACAGTAGTCCCATTGCTGGCATCGGGAAGGTGGACTGAGGAGTTCAGGTGTCCTAGAGGCTGTTAGGTGAATCTCTTCCACCTCTTTCCTGGTTCTAGGACCAGTCTTCAAGTAAAAATAACAATTACTTTAATCTCTCAGGTAAAGGTTCTTCTCCTTTCCAACAACACAGATCTGCCCGTGCCGAGTTCAAATACTCTGAACTTTGAGCAGTTGTTCTGAATACGTTGTCATCTTATGATCAAGTAATGAGAGCATTGAGGGGAGAACCGAATGGGCATGGTATAAAAGTCAGACTTTTAGTGTTTCTAAGTAGCAGAACCCTTTGGATAATTTAGAGGGCTGTGCGATATCCTCACCATGACTGCTGGGAAGTAATGGGGTCTGACCTGCAGTGGTACTACATTGGCTGACAGTAATAACAGAGGTGAGAGCAAAGTACATATGACTATCCTTGAGGTTCTCAGGAAAAAGAGTATTAGTGAGTTGAACTGTGAGATGTAAGGGCCTTTACCAATAAGGAATCCCATGCCCAGACATAATCCTTAGACCCTGGCAATAGAAGCCATAATTGTGTTTTAGATCTCATTCTGTTCCTGCAGTCCAGCAAGTTCAGGCCACAAAAGGTTTAAGCACTTTTTCCTTTGTTCTCATAGAAACAGTTGCCCATGGAGGTTCAGTTATACTAATATTAACATTTTAATATACACAAAGAAGTGCCTGGAATGCAGTAGGTATTCAAACTTGTTAAATTTAGACTTACCTTGAACTACTACAGTTTTATTCTTTCTCTAACCCCTCCCACTACCACCATCTTAAAACCACCATTTAATTAGTATTTTATAACAAGTTATTAAAGGCTTTCAAAGACCTTTGAACCTTCACCCTCTGGTAAGTTAATAACTTTTGATATGCGATTAAATGTTAACTGAGTAGTAGTGGGCCTTAAGAGTTCACAGGGACTGAGAAATGAAGGTTATTATTTAGAAGAGTGGCTCAGTGTGCTTTGACAGTTGGTTAATATTTGAAAAGACTGGAGTCAAGAAGGCCTTCCATGTGCTAGGAAATGAAGGAGCAAAGGTCCAGAGGTGGAAATGCATACAGTGTGATTAAGGGATCTTCTGATTGATAGTAAATACAGTCAATAACAAACTTTTATTGGAAGCCTAGCCTGTGTTTGAAGCATTAAGCTAGGTGCTGGGATACAGAGATTGGGGATGAGGATAATGATGAAGATATTGTTGAAGTGAATTGCTGAGACACTAGAGAAAGGACCAATTACCATAATCTGAGGCTCGGGAGGAATTGGTGCAAAGATCATCTGGTAGGGTGTATGTGAACTGTATATACAAACTGATATGTGTAGCTGAACTGATAATGCCAAAAAAAGACTAGGTTTTTTATTAAGATGAATCCATTAAGGTCATATTTTCTGTTGGTGCCATTCTTGGAGACCTCCCCCAACCCTGTACATTTATCAGTGTTTTTCTTGAGGGACTGAGATGAAAGTGGACATATAAAAGAAAGGTCTGGGCAAATACATAAGTAGCTAGTAAAATCAAGGAATAAATGATCTCAACAAAAGTGCCCTTCTTGAATGAAAATGATGAAAGCCAATCAATCACATTGCATGATGAACTTAGGGTATAGAATATTAAATATTTCAAATTGCTTTATTTCATAATTCTGATGTAATAGGAACTTATTGCATAGACAGTGTAAAAATCTAGTAATAAAATCTTAGGTATTTAATACAAGGTGATCAAAGATGCAATGCATAAATCATGCCATTTTAGGCTTAATTTTCATAATGGTATGCCTGTCTTTATAAGACCGTATACCAAGAGTTCTCAAGTTTTTTGGTCTTGGAACCCCTTTATACTCTTAAATCATTGAAAACCACAAAGACCATTTATTTAAGTTATAACCATTGATATTTGTTATATTAGAAATTAAATAGACATTAAAATATTTACTATTTAAAAATAACAGAAAAGATTAGCATGGTGGCTCACACCTGTAATCTCAACACTATGCGAGGCCGAGGTGGGTGGATCACTTGAGATCAGGAGTTCAAGACCAGCCAATATGGTGAAACCCTGTCTTTACTAAAAACACAAAAATTAGCAAGGCGTGCTAGCAGGCACCTGTAATCCCAGCTACTCAGGAGGCTAAGGCACGAGAATTGCTTGAACCCAGGGAGATGGAGGTTGGTTGCAGTGAGCCAAGATTGTGCCACTGGATTCCAGCCTGGGTAACAGAATGAGACTCTGTCTCAACAAAATAAAAATAAAATAAAAATAACAGTAAATAAGTTCATTGCATATTAACATAAATATTTGTATTAAAAATAACTATTTTCCAAAACAATAAAAAAAAGCAGTACCACCCTTCTATTTTAAATTTTTTCACATCTCCCTTTTCTAAAAAGAATATTGTGTAAGTTTAAGGGATGCAAGTGCAATTTTGTTGCACAGATGTATTGCTTAGTGGTGAAGTCTGAGAATTTAGTGTATCATCACCCAAATAACATACGTTGTACCCATTAAATAATTTTTCAACACCCACCTCCCTCTCACCCTCTTGAGTCTCCTTTTTGTATCATTCCACACTCTGTTCCTATGTATACATTATTTTGTACCCACATAAAGTGAGAACATGTGGTATTTGACTTTCTGAGTTTTTTCAAGTCTGGCTTAATAGAAGACAGCTGAAATCTCAGAATGCTTCTTCATCCAGTCTGTTGTGAATATGTTGCTTTGATTGAAGTATGTAAGGAAAAATCCAGTTTAACACAGATGTGCAGCTGAAAAGGAAATGTCTTTTAATGTGTTCAGATAACTGTGGATATTCTCCTTTGATACTAGAGCCAAACTTGTCAAGTGCTAATTCCTTAAAGGCTGGTTATAATTTGAAATCTGAAAACATATCAATTTAATTGTAGTCTGCTATTTGAAAATGTATTGGTCTATCTTGTACTTTGAATGGATATTTTGCCCATGTATGATTTTGTAACATTCTGTACTGGCCTTTTGGAAAATTTGGTTTACTAAATGTTGACAAATTTTATTATAGAGTATTTTAAAAAGTCTAATATCACTGCCAGTCTCATCAGAAAATTAAAGATTAGAAAGCTGTTAAGATCATCATCACGCTTACAAGTTTTACAAAATTCTAATTTTACTCAAAACCTTATATTTTATCAATGACAAAGTTCTCAGTTGCTTTACTTTAGTTACTGACTCACTTTGTTCATTTTCCAGAAAATGTTTACCAAATGCTGCTGCCTGAATACCAGAGTCTGTATTGTCAGTTGATCTTTCAAGTAAAAAGTGGTGCTCTATGGAAAACAGCTAGTTCAGCTGCAGCTGAAATGGTATAAGTGTTTCTCCTGGAGCGAACCACCATTTCCATTTGTAGCAGAAATGCTGTATACATACTTTTCATTGTTATTACCTGTAACATTTTAAAAAATGTACTCAAGGGTAGAGATTTAAAAAAAATGTGTTATTGCTTCATCAAGAACAGTTGATTTTTTAAACTGAGTTTTAAACTGAGATTTTAAAACTGGATTTTTTAAACTAAGTTTGAGTTAGTGAAGAATGCAGCAATTAGTAAAATTTGGTGCCCCACCTTGATTCATACTGACACTCCAGGAGTTTTACCCACTATTTCTTTTGCACCTTTAGTGCAAATGTTAATATGGTAGGAAAGGTAAATGACATCTTTAGTATTATTATAAAAATCGTTTTTACCCTGTATACTCTTTGAGACTACACATTGAGGATTGCTGATGAAGGTGTTTTAGTTTATCATAAGCATTGAAAAAATGTACTTAATTCACCAATTTCTCCTGAATGTGTATATAAAACAAAACTATACATATAGACCTACTCTTTTACTAATGGTAGAGATCTAGGAAAATTAATTTCTAAGAACTAGCCAGGATATTTGGAATGTGAAAAATATATATCGAGAAAAAAGCTTTAGAAGATTGTGATTGAAAGTCAAACAGTTCTCATTTTCTATTATAGTGTTCTTTTGCAAAGAATTTACCAATTTTATGTGGTATTTATGATTAAACATAGACCATGTAATGTAACATTGTTAATGTCACTTTGTACATCATAGGTATTAAATGTTTTGAATAAAGATTAGCATTTTTATTGTGTATATTTTAAAGCTCAAAGAATAACATTTAGGCCGGGCATGGTGGCTCATGCCTGTAATCCCAGCACTTTGGGAGGCCGAGGCAGGCAGATCACGAGGTCAGGAGATCGAGACCATCCTGGCTAACACAGTGAAACCCTGTCTCTACTAAAATACAAAATTAGCCGGGCCTGGTGGTGGGCGCCTGTAGTCCCAGCTACTCAGGATGGTGAGGCAGGAGACTGGCGTGAACCTGGGAGGCGGAGCTTGCAGTGAGTCGAGATGGCACCACTGCACTCCAGCCTGGGCAAGAGAGTGAGACTCCGTCT
>NW_016804262.1:4004316-4013814 GCF_001698545.2 Rhinopithecus bieti
AGGCAGGCAGATCACGAGGGCAGGAGATCGAGACCATCCTGGCTAACACAGTGAAACCCTGTCTCTACTAAAAATACAAAAATTAGCCGGGCCTGGTGGTGGGCGCCTGTAGTCCCAGCTACTCAGGATGGTGAGGCAGGAGACTGGCGTGAACCTGGGAGGCGGAGCTTGCAGTGAGTCGAGATGGCACCACTGCACTCCAGCCTGGGCAAGAGAGTGAGACTCCGTCTCAAAAAAAAAAAAAAAAAAAAGAAAAAAAAAAAAAAAAAATATAGATTTTGACTGTTTCATTAATTCATTTTAGACTTCATGTGAAAATATCTGTATATCCTCAAATGCTTACATTCTTAAGTATCTCAGCTATTTACACATGAAAGAAATAACTACATGGAAAAAAGATGGAAATTCAGTATTTTTTATTTGATCTGATAAAAATGTGACGTTTGCGTATTGGACCTGAATTTTCTGTCTTTCTCTCTGAAAATAAGTTGAAAAATTTCTCTCTAATTCTTTTACTAGATAAGAAACCTACTTTGTTGTAACTCTTGTATGTATGTATTTAGGAACTTAAGCTTTTCTGCTAACAAATGTTTTGTCATAATTCTTGAGGATAGTAATATATTGTGATGAGTTTTCAGTAAACTACAGGAGCAGCCCTATTTGTTTAAACCCTAGTTAAAACTGATTATTAACAATTAAATTGTGTTTTCTTCTAACAATTAAAGTGTATTTAAATTTATTGGTCCCTTGCTTCACAGATTTATCTCAGTATGTGGTGTATTCAAACAGAATTTTGTATTTTTAATTAGGGGATTAGATAACTAATTCTGAAGAGCCAAAAAAATTGTTAGACATCACATTGCTTAACCATCTAATATACCATAAGTGTGTGTATACACTATGTTGTGGGAGCCATCTATCAGGCAGGCCTGTTTTTCAGGCAGTATTTTAAAAAGTGGACATGTGCAGAAACTGTGAGCACAATTAGCGCCAAGCAGATAAATCCAGCTCTAATCCTGTTTACGGTCTACATCAGACAGATGTGCCAAGATTGATTTAGACAAGCCCGAGGCTTACAGTAATATTTTTAAAAGTGCCATTCACTGTTCTATTTTTGTTAAACCTTTGCTAAATATTCTTAAGTCTTGTTGGTTTTGCTCTTCTTATTAACCACTGTAACCTACTTTAAGCAGGTCCCGCTTTGCTCTCATGGTGACAAGGTAACCTGCCAGGAGAGGTTATCTTTATTCCCTGTAATTAAGTTGACTTTTCCTCCCAAGAAAATACAACAATAGGAAGTGGGTGCTGAATTAAATAAATAGCATGATACCCAGTAGATATATACTTAAATCCCTTGCAAGAACAGATGGTCCCCAGTATCTCTGTAAGTAATGTGAGAGGACAGTTAATGTTCTGAAACAACTAGCTATAACCAGTATGATACTAATGAACCAGTAGATTTCAAATAATAAACCACATGCTGCCAAGCAAAATTATATATCATTCATAAGGATTTAATTATCATAACTTGCAAAAAAGTGTCAATACATGATTTCTATATTTGTATCTACCGATATCAAATATCAATTTATGAATAGAGTTTCACTTCATATTTTTTACCAATAAAGGTATGTTTTAACATTAAAGTAGAATTAAAGTTATATTTAAAATACATGCCCCAAAGTATGTGGTGATTTTTTTTTTTTTAACTCCCCTTTTACTATACGTCTGTATGTATTGGGCTGTATATGGAAATGTAGCTTTTACATACAATTAGGAAAACAATTGCTTTTATTTCTGGCGGAAACTTGTACTATAACAGAAGTGGCCGGCATGGGAGTCAGAATAGTTATCTTCCAGATGAAAACTGGAGCAGACATAAAAAATGTAATTTTTTCAGCACTTAAAAATTTATAAGTAAAATGTTATAAACAAAAGCAGTATTTTCTGATTCATATGGAAAATAAAATGAGTCTGAGTCATTCTTAAGGTGATACAGCGAAGGTGTATAAGTAGTCCATTTTAAAATATACCCAAAAAAGCAGTTTTTTCTCTCAATATGGTTTGTTTTCCCTTTTTTCTCTTTAATCATGTTTCCCATATGTATTTGTATATTCTAAGAATGTCCAAAGAGTATGTGTTTTGGAGTGGGGTTGAGGAGAAAGACCTTTTAGATTTCAGCTGATCCTATCAGATGATCTCTAGAACCTTGAACCTTCAACCTTCACTGAGGTTACCTGGAGGGCTTTTCACCTGGAAACCTGAGAAACCTTAGAAACCACCTGCCCTAGCTCTCTCTCAAGTCTAGGAAGCCAGTGGCCTGCGGCCCCACAGAGCCAGCTGGTCCACTCCTCATATAAGAACTTCAGTAACAATACAAAGACATAGCAAAGCACCATCTGATCTGATAACTGATTAAACAATATTTAGATGGCTTTTTTATAGGATACTAACAAGTTTTATTCTCGAAGACTATATTCAGAGTGAGAAAACAATTTTCCTTAAAACTAATACACATGTTCGTATATGTTAGGAGCTAGTTATATGCAAAATCAAGTGAATCTTGTGATTAGAACTGGTCAGATTTACTCATGTAATATAAATGGTTAATATTGCCAAAATGAGTAATAGATCAGATTTTCTATGTGAGATATTGACACCTAAGAGATATACAGTGTTTCATTGTTGTGAAAAATGGAGTGCCGAAGAACATTTGTCTATTGTTATACATTTGTAAAAGGATTCATAAATTACTAATTTCAAATAAGAACTAAATATTTCTTCTAAGCCTGTAGTTTTTTTTTTTTTAATTTCTTCTTGTAACATTAGCAAAAAGACCATTCATGTGAAAACCTCAGATTTTGATCTGTACACAAATGCAGAAGTAGAGATTAGAAGCTTGAGCCGGAAAAGCGGGAAATACTGCTCAGATCCTTACAAGGATTTTTAGAATTTTCACTTCTGGGTCCTGCTGGTTGCTGTAATCTAACCTCCCATCTCCTTGAAGGCAGCCTCAGTTTCTGATGAAATACTACTCAGTTAATTTATATATATACTGTCTTGCTGTTTTCCTAAGGATTACAGGAAGAACTGTGATTCATCTACTGTTTTAAGTTTGGCTAGATTTAAAAACAGATTATCTCACTTATATGTAGAATCCAAAAAAGTCAAACTTATAGAAGTAGAGAGTACAATGGCAGTTGCCAAGAGCTGGAGGGGAGGGGGAGACAAGGGGATGATGGTTAAAGGTACAAAATTTCAGTTAGAATGAATCAGTTCTGGATCTATTGGATAGCATTGTGACTATGGCTAATAATGTATACTTGGAAATTGCTAATACCTCAAAATCACTGAGAGACTACATCTTAAATGTTCTCACCACACACCAAAAAAAGGTGTGAGGTAATGAATATGTTAATTAGCTTGATTTAATCATTTCACATTGTAAATATGTATCAGTACCTCACGGTGTACAGCGTAGATACAATTTTTAGTGGTCAATTGTATTGTAATATATACATAAATATATGATTTTTATTGGTCAATTATACTGTAATAAAACTGCAAAAAATAAAGTTGTATTTTAAAAAATTGGAAGAAAAAATTAGCAGGTGATTGGAGATTGAGAAAGATGGGACCAATAAGTCCTCCAAGGAGAGACATACATTAGTTTTTTTTAAAGTCCATTATTAATCTTATAATTTTTAATATGTATAATTTCTTGACACTTATTAATCCAATTAAGTATGAGAACACTGTGGATAAATCTAAAAACCTTAAAGTTGAGTAAAATAAACCAGATACAAAGAAGCACATACTTTATGGTTACATTTATGTGAAGTTCTAGAAAAGGCAAAACTTAGCTATAGTAAAAATCAAAATCATGGTCCTGAGGGAAAAACTAGAGAGTGGCATGAAGAAACTTTCTAGAATAGTGGGAAAATTCTTTATCTTTATTGGGATAGTGATTATGTGAGTGCATATACTTAACAAGACTTATGGCATTGTGCCCTTACAAATATGTAATTTTTTTTTTGGTAATTTGTACCTTAATAAACAAAACAGATGAGAGGGTTAGTGATTGTTTCCTTGAAGAAGGTCTTTACATGGGTCTGTTGTTAACGAGTTGCAGTAAAAGTCATCCAAAATGCTTGGATTCAAAGCTTGGATCTGTTCCTACCAGATGTATGACCATAGACAAGTTACTTACATTCCGTCTTCAGTTTCTTCTCTTTTAGGAAAAGCATCTACTTTTGTTGTAGAGATTAAATTAGGTAATACAATTGAAGTGCGGAGGGCAGTGTATGGTGTGCAGCACATGTTCATTAAGTATTAGCTACCCTTATTTTTTAGGGAATGGAAATTTTTAAATTAAAACTAATCAAACTATTTTAGGATAAGCAAGTGAAACAATCTTTTTTCAATTGATCACAGGAATATTTTCACTGAAGACAAATTAGACATTTATATAAGCAAACTACAGTCTCATTACCATTCAAATTTTCATATGCATATTCATACTTACATGCATATGAAAGCATTACACATATGTATTCCATAAATATATACAAAACAGTAATAGAAATGTACTGTACTACTTTGAACATCTTTCTAGTCAGCTCTACATTTTATTTACTTTTGAGACAGGGTCTCACTCTGTTGCCCAGGCTTGAGTGCAGTAGTACGATTTCAGGTCACTGGAGACTGGATGTCCCAGGCTAAACAAATCCTCCTACCTCAGCCTCCTGAGTGTCTGGGACCACAGGAAAGCACCACCATGCCCAGCTTATTTGTTTGTTTGTTTGTTTTTTTTTTTTTAGAAATGAAGTCTCGCTATGTTGCCCAGGTTGGTCTCAAACTCCTGGGCTCAAGTGATCCTCCTGCCTCAGCCTCCCAAGACACTGGGATCACAGGCATTAGCCACTGCACTGACCTCCACATTTTAATAGCTGAGTAGCCTTCTGTTATAGGAATATACTTTTTTTTTTTTTTTTTTTTTTAACAGAACCAATACTCTATTATTGTACATTTAGGTTGTTTCCAAGTTTCATTCAAATAAGGCTTGGGTAAGTACGTGTTTTCATTTATTATTATTTTTTTGAGATGGAGTTTCACTCTGTTGCCCAAGCTGGAGTACAATGGTGTGATCTTGGCTCACTGCAACCTCCGCCTTTCGGGTTCAAGCAGTTCTCTGGCCTCAACCTCCTGAGTAGCTGGAATTACAGATGCACACTATCACACCTGGCTCATTTTTGTATTTTTAGGAGAGATGGGGTTTCAACATGCTGGTCAGGCTGGTCTCAAACTCCTGACCTTGTGATCTGCCCACCTCAGCCTCCCAAAGTGCTGGGATTACAGGCCGTGAGCCACCGTGCCTGGCCTGGATAAGTATTATTTTAGCTAAATTGTGCATATTTATTCCCTTAAATTCCTGGAAGTAAATTGCTGGATCTAAACCATGTATACTTTAAATAATTTTCCATTTCTACATTAAAAATAATTGTAATTCTGATTACAGGAAAGGAAAATTATGGAGCTTCATAAGAAAAAATTAGTCTCATATTTCATACCTCATATTGCATATTTAATAGGTAACCAGTGTTAAATTTGTTGTGTGTCTTCCACTGGGATTTCTACCTCCTTTAATAAAAGCAGGATCAGATCCCTCAGATTACTTTGTAACTTGCTTTTATTCTACTTTTTCATACCTCTTAGCGTGAATGTGTTTCCAGACCAGAATACAGAGATTTCACTTACTCATTTATGAGCTGCAGAAGATGACTATGATTTATTCAACCATTCTCTTATTGAAGAACATGAATATTGCTTCAGATATTTTTGTTATTATAAATATTACTGCAATTAACATTTTAAAGTCTTTTGATAGATATTCCCAACTTGTTCTCCAGCAATTACCATTTTTGCATTCCCACCAGCACTGGGGCTACTTCCCTTTAGTTGCACCATCATTTAGCATTATTTTTGATCTTGTGCCAATCTAAAAGGCAAAAAGTGGTATCTTGTTGTTTTAATTTGCATTTCTTTGATTACTAATTAGATTGAACTTTTTCATATGTTCATTGGTCAATTTGCATTTCTTCTTTTGTGAAATGCCTGCTTGGGTCTTTTATGTACTTTACTATTAAAGTGTTTTTCTTGATTAAATAGATTATGTAACTGTCATGTTGCAAATATTTCTGTCCATTTGGCCTTTGCTTATGACTTTTTATGAGTCTTTAGGACTTTATAGGTCTTTATTAGGTATTAAATAATTTTAACGTTAAATATATTGATCTCTGTCTTCCTTTGTGTCTTAGGGCTTTTCTATTTATGGTTACATAAATTTCTAATCTACAAATATTGGTGTATATTATGAAATAGGGCCCTATTTTTCTTTACAAAAGATTAGTCAGTTCTAAATCATCCTTTGCTATTTCTAGCTGAGTTTAGATGCCAACATTATCACATCAGTGGATTTTTAAATGTGTAATTGTTTCCTGATCTATTCATTTCTCTATTCCTAGATATTTTTATTGTAATAGCTTTACCAAATGTATCTGATAGGGCATGTACTCCCCCTCATTACTTTATTTATTTATTTAGAGATGGAGTCTCACTCAGTCACCCAGGCTGGAGTGCAGTGGCACGATCTTGGTTCACTGAAACCTCCACCTCCTGGGTTCAAGGGATTCTCCTGCCTCAGCCTCTTGAGTACCTGGGACTGACTACAGGTGCGTGCCACCACACCTGGCTAATTTTTGTATTTTATTTTTTATTTTTCCAGTAGAGAGAGGGTTTTGCCATGGTGGCCAGGCTGGTCTCGAACTTCTGATCTGAGGTGGTCTGCCCTTCTTGGCCTCCCAAAGTGCTGGGATTACAGGTGTGAGCCACTACGCCTGGCCCCCTCATTGATTTTAAAACATTTTCTTACTGTAATATATTTATTACAAGATAATTTTCAAATAATTTCATGAGATTCCTTATCCATTCCTTACATCAAAAAATACCACTGAGATTTTGATCGAAGGTCTTTTATAAGTAGTTATTAATAAAGAGAATACTGGCATGGAAATATGTAATCTTGGAACTTGTTGTATGTCCACTTATTCAGTCCTTTGTCTCTCAGTAGATTTTGAATGGCTCTTTATCCCACACGAGTCTAGAATCATTTTGCTAGGTTTATTCCTAGATATAATATGCTAATTGATATGGGAATTTTTTTTCTCTCCATTATACCTTCTTCTTGGGTGTAGACATATTTGCAGCCAGCTTCCTCACTACATGTTTTTATTAAGCCTAGTGGCATTAAGTTTATTATTTTGGATTTTACAAAAAAAATTGTAACACCTTTAAATAGTTACAGTTTCAACTCCTCCTTTCCCCTTAACTCCATCATTTACTGTCTTTTGTTTCACTTTCCTTACGTATTGACCAGAATGCCTAGAATAATTGAATGGTATGGGTAATAATAGGTATTCTTGTCCTGTTTTTGGAAATCCTTCTGGATTTCAGTAAGCGTGATGTTGGCTCTTGGTTTAGTATCTTTAAATTTGCAATTTGCAAGATACTTTACACTGGAATAGTCATTGAATTGTTAGGTAAAGCACAAACATGTTAAATTCAGACTGAAGTATAGGACTTCAATGAAAACTGGAAAGAGTTTATTTCATTGCTTTCATTTTTTTTTTTTTTCCCTCAGTGGCTGCTTGTCTCCACCCCCAATCCCAGCTTCCTTCCTTTGTGCTCTTATTGTTCTAGGTTTGACTACATAAAAGGAGACTCTAAATTTATATGTGATACAAGAGCATAACTAGTATTATAAAATTAGCCTAGAAGAAGTTATTTGCAATGTATATAATAAGGGACTAAATTCAAGATTATTTGAAGGACTTTAAAATTTGGTAAGAATAAAATAGACAACCATTTAAAATAAGGCAAAGCATGTGTAGAGGCAACTCTTAAAAAAAAAAAAAATAGCGAGCTGGGTGTGATGATGCACACCTGTAGTCCCAGTTACTAGGAAGGCTGAGGTAGGAGGATCACTTGAGCTCAGGAGTTCAGGGCTGTAAGTGCACAACAATCACATCTGTCAATAACTACTCCACTCTAGGCTGGGCAAACATAAGACTGTGTCTTAAAGAAAAAGAAATGAAAAGATATTCAGTTTTGTCGTTTGACTAGCTGATTTTTGAAAAATACCCACAAATATAAACAAGCCCACAAGTTTCTTTAGGTGGATAAGAGATACATCTTACCTATATGCATTCACCCATGTGAAGCAGACACCTAGTAACACCCCTGTGTAGAAGACAAGCTTCCTTCAACTTCATAGGACAGTATTTCCCATGTAGTCCATCATTGGGTGAGGATTTTTCAGGACCTTTGGTAAGCCTGCTTGCTTTCATTCTTGAGGGTGGAGGAAGGGTGCAAGACTTCCCTGGTCTCTCCCAAGCGTTCTGGGGACCCTGACCATAAGCTTACTTGCTCAACAGGTGCAAATGACCGGTAATATGCTGACCAGATGCAAGTGTTCCACCGATGATTTCTGTCACTGAGTTTGGTTTCCTTTGCATATAATACCATACTCTCCAGCTTTTCATTTCTAATATATTCTTCATTAAAGGAACCAGGACTTCTTGGAGAATCCAGATGAGCTTGAAACACTGTTTTTATAAGAGAAAGGCTGTTTTCAAAGACATCTATAGTTCATAACAAAGGAGTTAGATTGAAGGGACTCTCACAGTTCAGTCCATGACAAGCATGAATATTAAAATAGAGATAAGAATTTTAGTTAATTGGAATGTTAAATATGTAAAAGGCTATAACTTCATAATATGATCAAGAGGAACAAACAATGTAAAACGTGTTAAAGTAGCATTTTCAAAGTGCGGTCCAGGGGCTCTCAGGGTTGCTGAGGGGTCATAACTGTTTTTATAATATTGCTAAGAATGTCTTTCACTTGCCTTCTCTCCAAGGATACGGTGGAGTTTTCCAGAGGCTATGGGATATGTGGTGATAGCCTTGCCCTAATGGAGTGTGTGCTTTGTGCTTTGCATTTTGTCCTTCAAAACGCTTGGTTTTAATTTTGAATACAGTAAGAATAGATAGATATAACTGACATAAACCAAAGTTACTTGTGGCCCTCAGTCTTTAAGGGTGCACAGAAGGGCCTGAGACTGAAGAGTCTGGGAACTGCTGTTGTAGAGAAAAGTCAGTCTTACTGATGGGGGAAAATCAATTAGTATTTACTGACCGGGACCGGGCAAAGCATTCATTTTATAAAGACACACAGAGCATTTCACTAAAATACTTTTACTCCACTGTTGAGTTTTAGGTCACTAGGTGACTCTAGAAATGGAACAGGAGAAGAACTGAAACTTGAGCCTTCTAAGAAACAAAAGACCTAAAAAATATTTAGTGTTACCCTATCCCACCACCACAATAATTGAGAAAAGGTCTTTCCATTGCCTCTTCTCTCCCCCTCCCCTTCTCCCTCCT
>NW_016804262.1:4016167-4038820 GCF_001698545.2 Rhinopithecus bieti
GTCCTTTGTAGGGACATGGATGCAGCTGGAAACCATCATTCTTAGCAAACTATCACAAGAACAGAAAACCAAACACCGCATGTTCTCACTCATAGGTGGGAACTGAACAATGAGATCACTTGGACGCGGGAAGGGGAACATCACACACCAGGGCCTATCATGGGGGGGAGGGGGGAGGGATTGCATTGGGAGTTATACCTGATATAAATGATGAATTGATGGGTGCTGATGAGTTGATGGGTGCAGCACACCAACATGGCACAAGTATACATATGTAACAAACCTGCACATTATGCACATGTACCCTAGAACTTAAAGTATAATTAAAAAAAAAAAAGAGAATGTTTTTACCTGAGATCCAGGTATTCAAAATAATTTCTCCAATCTGCTCTAGCCTGTTATTATGTATGTATTCTGTTGTAAATGAGAAACAAGACTTATTTTCTCCAGAATAATAGAACCGTAGTGACACTGAAAGTACGCCCAGATTCTTTCTTTCTTTCTCTTTTCTTTCTTCCTTTTCTTTTCTTCTCCCCCTCCTTCTTCTTTGTCTTCTTCTTCTCCTTCTTCCTCTTCCTCCTCCTCCTCCTTCTGCTTCTTTCTCTTCCTCTTCTTCTTCCTCTTCCTCCTCCTCCTTCTTCTTTCTTCCTCTTCCTCTTCTTCTCTCTCCTCCTTCTTGTCTTCTTCTCCTTCTTCCTCTTCCTCCTCCTTCTGCTGTTTCTTTCTTCCTCTTCCTCTTCTCTCTTCTTCTTCCTCTTCCCCCTCCTCTTCCTCCCCTCCTCTTCCTCCCCTCCTCTTCCTCCCCTCTCCTCTCCCTCCCCCCTGCTCTCCCTCCTCTCCCTCACCCGAACCATCCCCCTCCCTCTCTGATCCCCTCCCCTTCCCTCCCTGTCTTCCTCCCTGTCTTCCTTCTTCCCTGTCTTCCTCCCTCCTTTCTTGCTCCCTTCCTCCTTCCCTCCCTCCCTTCCTCCCTTCCTCCCTTTTCTTCCTTCCTTCCTTTTCTTCCTTCCTTCCTTTTCTTCCCGTTTTTCCTTTCCTTTCTTTCCCTCTTTCCTTCCTGTCTCCCCTCCTCTGTGTGTCCCCTTCTCTCTGTCTTGCCTTTCCTTATGTCTTTTCCTCTTTTGCTCTCTTTCTTTCTCACTCTTCCTTTATTTTAATTTCCTCTTACTTGCCTTCTGTCTTCTTTCATTCCTTCCATTCTTTCTTTGTTTTTAGTGATAGGTATACTTCGTGAGCAATCAGACTATAGCTTGCAGAATAGTTGGGAGAGGCCAAAAATGCCCCTGAGAATGCAGGCAAGGAACTTCTTAGTGAGCATATGAACATCCTCACTCCAATCAGAGGATAACATTGTTCGTACTTCAAGGGCTAAAAACCTGAGAGAGGGTCTCTGCTTTCTGTTACTTTTAGCACTCGAGTCATTTCTGCATGTGTTTCTATTGATTACTTTTTCTCCTATTTTGGTTCATATGTTTGCTGCTGCTTTGCATGTCTAGTGATTTTGGATTAGATGAGTGATACTGTGAATTTTACCGTGCAGAATTGCTGAATTTTTTTATTTCTGTAAATATTTTTTTGGCATTGTTCTAGGATGTAGTTCCCTGGGAAAAAGTGACATCCTTTTGAGAGGCTTGCTTTTAAGCTTTCTTAGGTGGAATCACAGCAGTCTTTAGTCAGCTCACTAAGGACCAATACTCTTCTAAATACTTACCATAACGTCATATGAATTTCCATGTTTTTCCACTTCGGCTGGTAGAAACACCTGTGTCATCTCTAAGCATTGTTCTGTTAATTCTTCTAGTAGTTCTTACCTGGCTTCGCACATCTGCTGATCAATACTTTCAGCTGAAGTCTCAAGGGGACCTCTGCAAATCTACAGTGTTCACTGTTCAGGCTTCTCTTCTGTAGTAAATTGCACAGTGAACTCTAATTCCCTTAGTCTTCCTGAACCCCCAATTCTCCTTAACTCAGGGAGACCACCAGGTCCCCAGGATTCCCGTATCTGCCCTGTGACCTGGAGACTCTCTGCAGGCAATAGGTTGGGGCAGTCATAGGGTTCACTTTGTCTTCCTCCTCTTTGGCTTCACTGCCCTGTGTTACCTGATGTCCAGTGTCTGAAAACTACTGTTTTACATATCTTGTGTGCTTTTGTAGTTTTAGGTGAAAGGTAAAACCCCACGTTGGCCAAGGCGGAAGTTTTGGAAGTCTTTTTTTAATGTCTAAAACACTTCTACCTTGAGAGTCAATTGAAATAGTCTTTTCCACAATAATTATTTTCTGACCTATGGTTTAAAGATAAGTCATGAAAATTTTATGCCACTGTTTTTTTTTTAAGTCTGATTACAGATAAATTCAGGGTGCTATCTCCTCCTTGATTGACAGAGTTTATAATGTTTCCTACTCGCAAGTACTTCTGCTCCTCTTTGCGTGTGTTACTGTAATGGGAATGTATATTTCCTTTTCGTTAAGGATGCCTTCAACAATTTGTCATAAAGTCACTTCTGTCAGTGAATTCTATTTTTTCTGTTACTTTACTTTATCCTTAGTACCAAAGAGCTCCTTGTGTGAAACCAGTTTGTTACTAAAATGTCACTTTGTTTATGTTCTTGGAATTCTTCATACATTGACTATCCTCGGATGTTGAATGTTGTAGGCCTGTGTGGCAGGGTCTCTCTTCCATTCTATTTTTAATCTGATTATTGACAAAATAAACCCCATTTTTGTTTCCATCCCCTTTCCTCCTCATGTAGGGACTGGCATAAAGGGCAATCCATAAAATTACAAATGAAAAGGTTTTTTGTTTTTAACTATTATTTAGATACGGGCACAAATTTTTTTTCTTTCAAAATAAAATGAATAAAAAATTCATTTTATTTTTTAAATTTTAGGTTCAGGAGTACATATGCAGGTTTGTTATATAGGTACATTTGTGTCATGAGGGTTTGTTGTACAGATTATTTCATCATCCAGGTATTAAGCCTAGCACCTGTTATTTATTTTTCTTGATCCTCTCCCTTCACCCACTTTCTACCTTCTGGTAAGCCCAGTGTCTGTTGTTCCCCTCTATGAGACACAATGGTTTTAACTGGAAATTTTAATTTTTTTTCAGGTGATTCTAAGTATGACTTGCTATGTAAAGAAGAATTTATTGAACTCAAAGACATATTCTCTGTGAAACTGAAACGGCGTTGGTCTGTTAAACAGCAGAGAAGTGGTACTTTATTAGGTATCACACTCTTCATCTGCTTGAAAAAGGAACAAAATAAACTAAAGAATTCTACACTTGATCTTATTAATTTAAGTGAAGACCACTGTGACATATGGTTTAGGCAGTTCAAGAAAATATTGGCAGGTAAGTACTTCTTATGGGAATTTTTTTAATCAGCCCAGTTTCCTTGATAGAGATGATTAATCTAGACATGTTTTGAATAAAAACAACTTTTAGTGATGTTGAGGTAGTTTCCTTCTGTTCCTAGTTTTGTGTGTTTTGTCATGAGAAAGGGTTGAAATTTGTCAAATACTTTTTCTACATTAATTGAGATAATCATATTTTCCCCTACATCCTGCTAATATGGTATCTTACGTTAATTGATTTTCATATGTTTAACCATCCTTGCATTACAGGAATAACTCCCCCATGGCCATGGTGTATAATCTTTTAAAGATGCTATTGAATTTGGTTTGTTAATATTTTGTTGAGGATGTTTGCATCAATATTCATAAAACTTATTGTTCTGTAGTTTTTCTATACTGTTTGACTTTGGCATCAGGGTAATACTGGCTTCATAGAATGAATTAGGGAGTAACTCTTGAATGACTGTTTTCATGAAGAAGCTTCAATAATCTGAAATAAAATACTTAAATAATTTAGTTCACCTAAGAGTTGTTTTAAAAGCATATTTATTTTCTATTAATGTCTCTTTTGAACTATATAAAAATGTATTCTCCTTCCACTCATACATTGATGGCAAGTGTGTATATGTACTCTGTGGCCTGAAAATAAGAATTTTTTGAATAATCTTAAGAGGCCATGCTTTATACTCTGGTAATTGAGAATTACCTGTTTCACACACAGTAGCTTTTTCTAAGGTTAAATTTCCCAGAGAAAAAGAGACATGTTTTATTAAAAGGGAATATATCTCTTAATGAATTCAGTGTATATGAAATTTCTAAATGACATTTTTCATATTTTGCATACTAAATAAAATTCATAAGTACAAATATAATGTAATTTGGATTTCTAAAAGTTATCTAGTTAAAATATGATCTTAGGATTGATTTTTTTTGGTCTGAGATTTATGAATCTTGCTTGTTTTTCTGTTAACTCATTTATTCTTGTTTGCCACATCTATCAGATCAGAGTAGAGGCAACTTTTATAGTTGATGGCACAGTTTAGGGTTAGATGGCACAGGATAGAAATGGATGCTAGACAAAGAGCAGTCACAGAGCGATGTTAGAAATTTCCAGTTCCAGCATCATTGATCAAGAAAACCATGAGAACCCAAGTTGACCAAGGCAGCCAGCCAATAAAGTTCTGCTCATGGGAGATGAGCTGAAGTGACATTACATTAAAATTGGAAGACCCTCTTACTGAGTGGCTCATGCTTCCCTGCTACCCACTTTGGGACTTCCAAGAAGACTTGATTATTTCAAGAAGGCAAGAACCCACAGAGGCTGTAGTTGAGTTGATCTCTTTGGAAACATAGGGAATATGTATAATTAAATAAAAACACTTTAATGGTGAATCCTTTACAGTGTTATTTCAAATTTATGTCAAGTGATTTAAAAGTAAAATAAAATGAAAATAATTTCAGTGGAAGTAAATTTATTAACATGACCAGATATACATAAAACTTGTGTGGTCTTGTCTATAAAATAAGGGTATGTCATTTAATTAGAGAGTCAAAGCTCTTTCTTGCACTTAAGGTCTGAGGAACTCTTCTCCCATGGGGCTTATGAAGGGCTAGGCTGAGGTAACTTCCTCAATATATCTCAGTCATCAAACCAAGAGAAAGTAAGAAGCAGAGGACATCACAACAAAGCTCAATTCAGTAAAAGCAATTTTATAGGAGTAGAGGGACTTGTCAAAAACAACAACAACAAAGAACACTGTCCAAATATTTATTCAGCTTAATGAGTGATGTTTTGGTTTGATCTAGGGTTAAAATCTAGACAAATTACAGAGATGAATAAACTACATATCCTTTAGTCTACCATCCTCTGAAAATGTTACTTTTTGAAACTTTGATTTTCATAAGAGCTGGAGGCACTTAGGGAGTCATTCTCTGGCATGATCTTGGAGTACAGAGTGATTTTGCTGATTAAAAGCAAATAGATTGACTTTTAAAATCAACTCATACAAACTGTTAAAATCCTCTAATGAGAGTGAAGAAACCTAACCAAGACTGATTGATACATTACTGCTCCATCTCTGTGCCAAAATGGACTCAGGGAGGCCTATAGGAGATGCCAACTCCTTATCCTACTCCCCACAAAGACAGTTCTTGGCTATCTTCATCAGACACAAATGAATGGTTGAGGCTCCAAAGCTCTCTACCAATTCTTGTGTTACACTGGCACGTTTTAAACTTTTAAAAAAAATTTCAATTTTTTTTTTGAGACGGAGTCTCACTCTGTCACCCTGGCTGGAGGGCAGTGGCATGATCTTGGCTCACTGCAACCTCTGCCTCCTGGGTTTGAGCAATTCTCCCTGCCTCAGCCTCCTGAGTAGCTGGGATTACAGGCACCTGCCACTACACCTGGCTAATTTTTGTATTTGGTAAAGATGGGGCTTCGCCATGTTGGCCAGGAGGGTCTTGAACTCCTGAGCTCAATCTGCCTGCCTTGGCCTTCCAAAGCGCTGGGATTACAGGCGTTAGCTACCACACCTGGCTGGGACTTCTCTTTTAAAATTAATATCTCAAGAAGTTTTTTCTTTAAGAATCTTCTTTCAATTACAGGTCCATGTAATTCTGGTATTCATTAAAGTGCCTATCCCAGGGGTTTTGGTATGTTGTGTTTCAATTTTTTTTTTATTTATGCATTAATTTTGTTTATTCAAAATTTAGGTGCAAGTTGTTTAGTTTACATGTATCTGTGTAGTTTTGAGAATTCATCTTGTTCTTCATTTCTAATTTTATTTCATGACCTCAGAAAATGCTTGATATGATTTTGATTTTTTTTATCTTATTGAGACATGACTTACGACTATGTGGTCAATTTTAGAGAATGTTCCATGTACAGATGTGAAAAATGTATATTCTGTGTTGTTGGGTGGAATATTCTGCAGATGTCTGTCAGGTCCATTTGGTCAAGAGCCTGATTTAAGTCTAGAGTATACCTTTGTTAGTTTTCTGCTGTGGTGATCTGTCTAGTGCTGTCAGTGGGGTGTTGAAGTCCCCCACTATTCTTGTATAGCTGTCTTTTTCTGTAGGTCTAGTAATATTTGTTTTATGAACCTGGGTGCTCCGACACTGAGTGCATATTTATGTAGGATAGTTACATTTTCTGGTTGAATTGAACCCTTTATCATTATATAATGCCCTCCTTTGTCTGTTTTTGATGTTGTTGGTTTAATGTCTGTTTCTTCTCGTACAAGCATAGCAACATCTGTTCTTTTTAAATTTTCTATTTGCATGCTAGATCTTTCTCCATCCCTTCACTTTGAGCCCGTGGTTGTCATTACATGTGAGATGAGTCTCTTGAATTCAGCAGAAGGTTGGGTCATTTAAAAAATCTAATTTGCCTCTCTATGTCCTTTAAGTGGAGTGTTTAGGCCATTTATGTTCTAGGTTAATATTGATATTTGAGGTTTTGTTCCTATACATTTGATATTTGAGTATTGTTAGGTAGTTGCTTTCTAGTCTCAATTGCATAATTGCTCTATAAGATATCTGAACTTTGTATTTTTGTGTGCTTATATGGTAGCAAGTAATGTTTTTTGGTTTCCATGTTTAGAACTCCTTTGAGTATTTCTTGTATGGCAAGTGTGGTGGTGACAAATTCCCTTAGTGTTTGCTTGCCTGGGAAAGACTTTATTTCTCCTTCATTTATGAAGCTTAGTTTGGCAGATTATGAAATTCTTGGCTGGATTTTTTTTTTTCTTTAAGGAGGCTAAAAATAGGCCCCTGATCTCTCTTGCTTATAAGGTTTCTGCTGAGAAGTCATCTATTAGTCTGATGGGATTTGCTTTGTAGGTAATTTGGCCCTTTTCTTTAGATGCCTTTCAGATTTTTTCTTTGGTGTTGACCTTGCATAGTCTGATGGCCTATATTCCTTGGGGATGGTCATCTTGTATCTTGCAAGTGTTTTCTGAATTTCTTGCATCTGGATGTCAACCTCTCTAGCAAGATTAGGGAAGTTTTCCTGAATTATCGCCTCAAATATGTTTTCCAATTTGCTTACTTCTTCCTCTTCTCCATCAAGAATACCAATAAGTCATAGGTTTGGTTGCTTTACATAATCCCATATTTCTCAAAGGCTTTGCTCATTTTCAGATTCTTTTGTCTAACTGGGTTAATTTAAAAGGCTGGTATTCAAGCTCTGAAATCTTGTCTTCTGCTTGGTGTAGTTTATTATTAAAGCTTCCAAATGTTGTTGTTTTTTGTCTTTGTTTGTTTTTTTTTTTGAGATGAAGTCTAACTCTGTTGCCCAGCCTGGAGTGTAGTGGCATGATCTCGACTCACTGCAATCTCTGCTTCCTGGATTCAAGTGATTCTCCTGCCTCACCTTCTGGAGTAGCTGGGATTACAGGTGCATGCCACCACACTTGGCTAATTTTTGTATTTTTAGTAGAGACAAGGTTTTGCCATGTTGTCTGGGCTCGTCTCGAACTCCTGAACTCAGGTGATTCACCCACCTTGGCCTCCCAAAGTGCTGTGATTACAGGTGTGAGCTACCATGCCTGGCCTGCTTCCAAGTGTATTTTGATGTTCCCTTTAGTGAGTTTTTCAATTCCAAAAGTTCTATTTGGTTTTATATCAATATGACTATCTCATGTTTCATATCCTGCACTGTTTTCTGGTTTATTTGAGATGGATTTTAAATTTCTCTTGGATCTCACTGAGTTTCCTTGCAGTACATATTTTGTTTTTTTAATCTGTCATTTCAAAGTTTTCAACTTGGTTAGGATCCATCGCTATAGAGCTAGTGTAGTTCTTTAGAGGTATGAAGACACTTTTTTTGTAGTGTTGGAGTTCCTGGGCTGATTCCTTCTTATCTAAGGGAGCTGTTGCTTCTTATTTTTGAATTTCCTATTGGTTGGATGGGACTTAAACATTTTTTTTTCCCTTGAGGGTACGACTATGGTGTATGTTGTGTGTGATCATTCGACTTTGTTTCTGGGTGCTTTCAGGGGGCCAAGGCTCTTTATGGATTCCATGGGTGTGGTAGCTTTCTTAGATGCTGCTTGTTGTAGCAATGTATTGGATATGTGAGCTGACACACATATCCAATATCCACATAGCCCCTTGTGGGGCTAAGGGTGCAGAAGTCTCAGGAAGCTTATTTTGTGGAGTAGCACTAAGCCTTTCTGGTAGCGGGCTTTTTATTTGATAGTACAGTTCAGGCTGCAGTACAGTAGGTGGCACTTAAAAAATAAGAGCCACCTTGCCCTCAGTTAGGCTGATGTCCAGTAGAAGCACCTGTCCTGACAGGGGAGTGGCAGGAAGAGATTGCGTTGGTATGTGCTGAGGCCTTTGGGGTCGCTGGTTGGGGGTCAGGGGGAGGTACACTAGCTCCTCATCCAGTGCTGGCAGGAATGCGATCTGCTTTTCTATCATACCCCATCACAGGGCTCATGACTTCCAGTTCATAAAGATTTTGTCCTTTGGTTCCCAGCTGTAGCGTGACTGTAGGTTATGCATATGTCCCTCTGAAGGCAACCACCAAAATGGTCTTGGGGCAGAGCCTCTTCCCCCAGTCTAGGGCAGGCAACTCCATGACTTGTATGTCCTCCATTGCTGGGACACTGCTGCTCTGTGTAGGGATGGGGAGTTGGGCCCCACCCTTTATGTAAGCCTAAGTGGCATTGGCGCACTTTCAGCAGGGGTAGAGCCATCTTGAAAAACATGAAAAACTCTTTTTTCAAGTACCTGTGCTGGCCCCCAATGGGAAGAACCACTGCTGCATCTTCAGCAGTGTATGGGGTGGGAGGGTATTGCCAGAGATGACCCCTTCTCCATATCCATTCCTTGACATGGTGTTGTCCCCTTTAGCGATTGGTACTGTGCCCACCTTTCCTTTGTCCCAAAGGGGTTTTGGCAAGTTGTGCCCCTCTCCCTTATAGGTGACCTGCACTGGGGGTTAGATCTTCAGAGGTTCCACAGTACCCTGGGAGCTTGCACCCTGGGCTTTTCAAAGTCAGAACAGGTTATGGGGTTTGTTTGCAGGGGATCTGGTGCTACAGAGATTCAAGGGTGGAGAATCCCTGGGCAGAGCAGAGGCCCACCACTGGTGCACAAGCAATATTGTGACCACCATCTCAGTTTGGGTCTGAGGGGAGTATGGGAACACCTGCAGGAGCTGGCCACCCAGTTCTCTCTCCCTGGGAAATTCCCAAATTGCCACCAATAACATTGCCCTGGGTCATAAGGGTGGGGCCCTGAGTTCTTTGGGGATTGATCTCTGCCAGACTCTAGCTGCTTTTCCTTTCTGCACCCCAGCTTCTTCCCATGGGCACTCCAAAAGGTCCTGGTTCTCTCTCCCCAGTTTTCCATTAGAAACTTGTCCATTTGACAGTAACTTTGATCTTCTTTCTAAGAAGAATTGGCATCCAAGGTCTGTGGTCAGCCATGCTAGAAAAAAGAAAAAGAAAAAAACTAGTTTGTATTAAATTCTGAAAAACTAGTGACACTGCTTAACTCTTCAAAGGATTGTTAACAAAGGAAGATCTTTTTAAACCAAACTCCTAATTTTATCAAAATTGTAACTGAAAATATAAATGTATGAAAACATAGTTATTATGTAAAATTTGCTTAATAAAAGAATAGGAAAAACTACTATTTATCTTGGACCGAGAGCATGTTAGTTTGACATTTGAACCCTTTCTACTCTTGTAAGTAGTGGTGGGAAAAATTCATTGTAGGAGTCTGCAGACATAACAAACTATCATTAGACTGCCAAGACCTCCACATAATAAAGCAAGCAGAGAATGTCACATAAGTATGTTAAAAATGATCCAAAAAAGAGAAATTGAAAGCATAAATAGGGTGCTATCAAAAAAGGATAGCATTTATGTTATGACACACGTACACATGAATATCACTTCTTAGAATTTCATCCTTCTTAGGACTTATTCCTGAGTCTGAGGATTGAGAGGTTCTGATAAAACAGGTCTGGGTGGGTTCCAGGCATGGGCTTTCTTTAAAAGTCTCTCCAGGGATTCTAATATGTTGCCAGGACCAAGAACCATGGATAGCCAAGATCTCAGCAGCACAGTTTGATTGAATGAACTTATGTAGAACCCTGAATGCCACACTTAACCAAAGAAATCTTTCCAGGGATTATAGGTGACAGAACATGCTATATTCTTATTAAATATTGTTAAAAGTTAACCAGTACTCATTCCTGATTCATGTAAAGTTCTCACTTATTTTCCCAGAGTTTTACTGTATGACTGGTTTATGGGATCCTTGGAAAAGGTTGACAGACATGGCAAAGGTTCCTGCAATGTTTCTCTTTGTCCATCAACAGCCCTAGCTCAGAACCTCTACCCTTTCAGCTGAAAGCAATTAGCTCTTCAGAAATGATTCATTCTATTTATACTTGGGATAAGTAACATCAGGCAGTCTTCCCCAGGGCTTCTCACGGGCCCTGGTGGCATTTTTATTCTAAGGGAGGGATATATTTTTACATGTAATTGGTCATAATTATACTAAAAACAAGTAATTGGTGTCTTACACAAGAAAATTGTATTTCTGCTTTAGTCATTGACAGAGTATCCTGAGAACAGCAGTTAAGAAGTACATTCATTGTCATCTTATTTCTGATATATTTCAAATTCTTTTGCTAGGAAGAAACCCTTTTCACTGTATTTTGTATAACAAAACTTCTTTGGGAAAACAATTTAGATAAACTTTGTCAGATCTTATTATGTGATTATATTCAAAATGCTAACTGAAGATTCTCTAAATATTTTCAGTTAAATGTTGAATTAAGTTTTCATGCTGTTAAATAAGTTAACATTTCTTCCTTTACTGAAGTCATTATTATAAAATTTAAATCCTAATGATAATAGCTGACGTTTATTAAGCATTTAGGATGTACCCTTTTTTGCTAGCAACTTTTATGAATTATCTCATTAAATCTTCATAATAATAGCATCAATAACTACAAATATGTTTTCATGTAAGAAGGGAAATAAAATTATCTTATGAGTTTTGCTGTGAGGTTTGAAGAATGAAAACAATGCATGACTTAGAAAATAGTATAATTAAGTGAATTTTATTATTATCAAAAATCATCTCTTAGTTTATAAATGAAAAAACTAAGTCTTAAATAATGTAAAAATCAGTTAACAAGGTTAAACAACTGGTAGGTGGTAGAGGGAGCTGGGAACAAATCTGTACCTGTCTGAATCTGGAGCAGGAACCCTTAACTGATGTGTCATTCCAGCAGGTCATCAGTTACTATATAATACCTATTAAGTATACTTTATTTGCTCAAGCCTGTAATCCCAGCACTTTGGGAGGCCGAGACGGGCGGATCACGAGGTCAGGAGATTGAGACCATCCTGGCTAACACGGTGAAACCCCGTCTCTACTAAAATACAAAACTAGCCGGGCGAGGTGGCGGGCGCCTGTAGTCCCAGCTACTCGGGAGGCTGAGGCAGGAGAATGGCTTAAACCCAGGAGGCAGAGCTTGCAGTGAGCTGAGATCTGGCCACTGCACTCCAGTCCGGGCGACAGAGCGAGACTCCGCCTCAAAAAAAAAAAAAAAGTATACTTTATTTACTATATTTAGATTTGTAGTAGATTTAGACTCTACTGTAAAAGCAAGGACTTCAGACACCTAAGTATCCATATCATCTTGTTTGAAAATTGTCCCTCTCTAGTGTTCTTTTCTAAACATGATGATTCAGAACTCCAAATTCTTGAAGCAGGCAACCTTTAGGGTCAGTGTTAATTTCTCAATATTTAAAAATGTTTCCTCATGACTGTCACTATTATTGAGATTTCTCATATGCCTTGGCCTGAATTGGGTGTGCACTATGAAAAAAAAAAAAAAAAGGGCAGACATTTCTTTTTGTTAACCTAAAGGAATTTTAAAAACACATATAAACACACTGGTTTATGACAGATTACCAGACTTTATGTTTAGCAGGATTTCCTAAGCAAAACACAAATTCTGTAAATCTACAGAATTAGATAAAACATTGACTCAATCCTTAGATGAGACTATAATGGATTGTCACTTAATAACTTTTGTCACTGAAAGCAAATGGTTTAAAAAGTAATAAAGTTCTACTCTCACAGTATGAATAAATAGGAAATACACAATATTTTAAATTAGGCAACAAATCATTAAGCCCCCTAGCATTCATTAGACTATCATTAATGATAATAAAATTGTGTGGTATTTATACAGATACTATATGTAACTCCAGGAATTTTATTATAATTGTGTATGGATATATTTGTTGTTTGAGGCAGGTAGTTGGATATTTGCAGTGGCTGTATGCTGAAGCATTCTGGTAATAGTTTTCAAATCAACCATTTTTTTCTCCTTGTCTATCATCTTTAAAGCAAAGGCACCTTTTATTTTTAACTATATTTTTTGAAAAAATACATTTGCTGTAAAATTATATATTTTGAAAAATGTTCATTTTCTGTTTTTTACTAGTTTCATACCTTTGTTATTTTTTTCAATGGAAAGAGCAGAGATAGGCAAAAGTGAAGCCTGTGTGTGTGGTCAGGTTCCTGGGCACTTCATAGCATCTAATGCCAAACTGTGTTCTCTTGTATGTCAGTGCCTTCCCACTTGCTAATTAAGCGACAGAGCTAGGGACTTCCCTCTGTCTAGAATGCCCATCATCTCTTGTTTGCCCAGCAAAACCTAGTTTGAAGTTCAAGGTCTGATACAAACCAGGTGATCCTTTGCAAAACTAACTGTACCTGAGCAAACCAGGCACTTACTCTTTTATATGTTCCTGGCACTGCTGATACTCTGATAGAAAACATCATCACTTAATGCTAATTGTGGGCTCACAAAGGGGATACTTTTACTGTAAGAAGACAGTAACTCTTCTTAGCACAGAGATTATTAAGTACTTGAAACAGTTTCACATATAGTAAGTGTTCAATAATTTTTTTTAGAATTTCTAACACTTGGCACAGTGCCTAGCTCAGTAAATGTTGGTGAACTGAGTATACTGCTTATCTGTTACGTGGTAGGCATTATTCTAGTTGCTTCTGTTATAAACCAACTCATTTAATCCTTATCACAATACTTTTATTGTGGTCAATATTTTTTAATCCTCACAGATGGCTAAGGAATCAGAACTCTGAGAGATTGGTTGACTTGCTTTGGGTCGAGTGCTTAGAAAGTGGTAGAACAAGATTCCTATCCAGGTCTTCTAATTAAAAAACACACACTGGTGTGTGTGTGTGTATGTGTGTGTGTGTGTGTGTTTTGTTAGACTAGTGTTTTCTTGAAAGGCAGGGTATAACTGACTATGCTGTATATTTGATTTGGGACTAAGCATATTATTGTCAAATATATTAAAAATGTCGTAATACTGGAAAGGAGTCCATCAATGGGCTATGCAGGTTGAAGGACTTGTAGATGAGAAACTGATATATTTGGTTAGCAAGGAAAGCCATCTAGTTGTGAACCCTTGATATTGGCAAAAGAGAGGGTCCTTTGAAACCTAAGGGAACAGAACTTTCCTATTCTCCAAGTTCGGAGCAGAATAGGTAGGCTCCAGACAGTGTAATGCCCAACTTTTACCAGTGGTGTTTTAGTTTTTTTTTTTTTTTTTTTTCCAAAAGGAAATAATGTAATTCTTTATATACTTCTGAATTGTCTATCTTATCAAAAATAAAAAATTTCATTTTGTAGTACATACAGAATCAAAAGACTTTCAAGTCCTAACTCCACAAATGTTTATTTGGAAGCTCTTTAAACTGTTTACCACAGATATTAGTAAATCTGTCAGAAATGAGGTGACTTACTTATCCTTGTCCCACCAGATAGGTGGGAAGGATGATCACACTAGATAGCATGGATGGGTCCTCTAGTTATCTCCTTATACTTGAATGGAAAATACATTATTCAGATTAATCAATTAGTCATTGTGACTGATAGAATTTTTATGTGGATAATCTGGGTTTGGTTCCTAGCTTTACCACTTACTTGGGATATTTATGTCTTCTATGGTCTCCTATCTGTAAAGTGAAGTTGATAATGCCAATCTTGCTTAAATATGTAATGTATGCAAAGCAGCAGGTACTCAATAAAGGGTAACTCTTACTATTATTGTATAGCTCTCCAGCTATGTGTTGAGCTTCTATAGAATCCATAGCCCCAAACTCTTTAGCCCTTTGAGACCAAGATTAAGCATTGTCTTTCCAGAGGAGAGGGTGAGAGAGAGTGGCATTATACTAATAGAATTCATCATTATCACCATCATCATCATGATTTCTTGGTGTGTCATGGAATGTACTGTGTTTCACATTACCAACAGATGTTAATTTTCACAACATCCCTGAGACAAGAAACTATTACATTTTACAGATAAGGTCGTGCAGCTACGAAGTTGTGGAATTGGGATTCAAACCCAGGCAGTCTGTCCCCACTGTCCATGTTCTTAACCCATCATGCTCTCCTGACACTTGAAAAGTTAAGAGGCATACTCCATAGCTTGTAGTGTTGCTGCAAAGAGAATCTAATTTTAAATCCAGTGAAGTTTATTAGTTGCTGTCTTTGATATGCCATTCAGATTGTGCTATCCTTATGATGCCTACCTTGGTTGTGTATGTAACCAGGCATCAAATATATAAATACTCAAAAAGTGATAGGTGCCAGTAAAATATTTTACAGTTAATACTTATGTAATCTGTGTTCTATATGTTTGAGGACTGGTTCCAAAATATTCTGTATTTGACTTTTAGTTAAAACCATATGCTTTGCTCATATTAATTATACAGTTGATACCATTCTCATGTTGCTAACATGTCTGTAAGTAACAGTTGAAATTGATCTGGCAATTTTAGAGTTGTCAGACCCAGGAGATGAGAGAAAAATTTAAAATGTTTATAACATTAAATCAGCTGAGTCAAGAGAGAGAAAGAGAAAGATGATTCAAATTTCTTGTACTGGTGGATTTAAGTGCTTGGAACTGAAATAAAGGAGAAGGTGTAGGGAGGGAGAAAGATAATTCTTGCCTTTACGCCAGTTGAAATTGAGTTTCCTTTGAGGTATAGAGGTGAAACATTTTAAGAAGCTCCTTAAAACTCTCTAATGTGGTTTTTCAACCTGTTTCCATCAATTTGTCAACATTTCCTCACTTTTTGGCACAAGAGAATATTCTAGGTTTATCTCACACCTTCTTTGTCCCGGCCCAGGAATCAGCCATTTCTCTAAGAAACTCTGGTTCCTTTTGGTGGGGAACAGTACTGGGAAACCAAGATCTGGGAGCTGAATATACTCCTAGTGATTAGGAGGTCATAACTTGTAGACTCTTGCAGCCGACGGAGTTAGGACATATTTATTAGAAATCATGAGTTTATATTAATCTTGCTAGGATCTGTTCAATCCTACAAGGTTCTTCCCTGTGTCCCTCCTTTCTCTTTGTGTATCCTTTCTTCCATATTAAGAACTGTGGCTCCCAACAACAAGGCATTTGCCCATTTGCCCAATCATATGATGTATAAAAACTAGTTTCAGAAAAGTGGCAGCCAAACCACTAAGAAAAATAAACTTGCTGAAATGAGTTCAGGATTTATTGGTAGCTCTTCTTTTGGACCCCTAGACTGAAAGTATGTATTTCAAGTATTGTGCTCAAAAGTTACTTGGGTTAGCTTTTTCCACCTTTCGTAATAGTAATGTTTACTTGAAATACAGTTGGCTTTGTTTTCATGTTCAGTTTGTTTTTTTCTATCTTCATTAATTTCATTATATATATTTAATATGTAGGACATTAACATGTCCCCAAAAGAAGAAAACACTCCTTCCTGTATCATTTCCACCTCATCTCTCTTACCCCTTATAGGTAACCAATTGCACTGGTTTCTGGTTTATCTGTTTGAAAAGTTACCATATATATGTATGTTTTTAAAATTTTTATTTTTTTTTCACAAAAGGTAACATGCAGTATATACTTAGCCACTTTCCTTTTAAACTTAACAGTGTATACTGGAAATCACTCCATATCATGTTACAGAGAGCTTCCTTATATTTTTTAATAGCTGTATAAGACTTCATTGTGTTGTCTGTACCATATTTTATTTACTCCCCCATGTGTGGACATTTTGACGTTTCTAGTATCTGCAATTACTAATAATGCTGCGGAAAACTTTGTGCATATTGTATCTTGGTAAATTTCTAGATGAGGATTTCTGGGTTAAAGGTTAAGCACATGTGTAGTTTTGTTAGATATTGATAAATTCCTTTCCATGGGGTTTATACCATTTTTTTATATTTACCAGCAATGTATAAAAGTGTCCATTTCTTCAAAGCCTCACCAACAGATTGTATGTTTTATGTACTTTTATGTTTTAGAATTTTTCCAATGTGATGGGTGAACAATGGTATATCAATATAGTTTTAATTTACATTAAAGTTGAGCATCTTTTCATGTTCAGCTAGTCTCAGGGCTATTCTTAATATCTTGTGAGTTGTCTTTCATATTATTTTCCCATATTCCATAATACTTCTGGTCTTTTTCCTACTCAATTCTTACAAGTTCTTTATATTTCAGGAATATTAGCTGTTTTATTTGATATGTTACACATATTTTTCTCCCAATATATAACTTTTCTCTTATAATGATTTTTTTTCATGCAAAGTTTTTAATTAAAACCTTTTATGGGCCCAGGTGCAGTGGCTCACACCTGTAATTCCAGCACTTTGAAAAGCTGAGGTGGGCAGATCACTTAAGGCCAGAAGTTTGAGACCAGCTTGACCAACACAGTGAAACCCTGTCTCTACTAAAAATAGAAAAAAATTAGCTGGGCTTGGTGGCACATGCTTGTAATCCCAGCTACTCAGGAGGCTGAGGCATGAGAATCACTTGAACCCAGCGGGTGGAGGTTGCAATGAGTCAAGATCATGCCACTGCACTCCAGAGTGGGCAACAGAGTGAGACTCTGTCTCAAAATTCAATAAATATATAAACAAAACCATTATGGGCCAGGTGCAGTGGCTCATCCCTATAATCTCAGCACTTTGGGAGGTCAAGGTGGGTGGATCATTTGAGCCAAGGAACTAGAGACCAGCCTGGGCAACATGGGAAAACCCCATCTCTAAAAAAAAAAAACACAAAAATTAGCTTGATGTGGTAGCATACACCAGTAGTCCCAGTTGCTCAGGCGGATCATATGAGCCTGGGGAGGTCAAGGCTGCAGTGAGCAGTGATGGTGCCATTGCACTCCAGCCTAGGCAACAGAGTGAGACCATTTCTCTAAATACATACATACCTTTTATGGAGTAAAATTTACACACTTTTTCGTTATTGCCTCTGGCTTTTGCATTTTAGTAAGACTTTCTTTACACTCAACTTACAGATAAATTCACCTGTGTTTTCTTCTAGTACTTGTATAGTTGAATTTTAGATCTCTAGTCCATTTGGAGTTTATTTTGTGTATGGTAGAAGGTATTGATCCTATCTTTTTCCAAGTAGTTGTTATCCAGTTGTTCAAAAAAAAGTTATTAAGTCCATCTTTGTCCCAGATAGACTGGAACAAAATGAATTAAAGACTTAAATATAAATATTTCTATTTGTGTATTCCTTCCTCCTAGAAAGAGAATGCAGGTGGAAAGCTTCATGCCATTGAATACCTCAAGCCATTGGTCTGGCAATATACGAAAAGTGGAAAAAGCTAACCCAAGTAACTTTTGAACACAATACTTGAAATATATACTTTTGGGCAGGGCGCGGTGGCTCAAGCCTGTAATCCCAGTACTTTTGGAGGCCGAGACGGGCGGATCACGAGGTCAGGAGATTGAGACCACCCTGGCTAACATGGTGAAACCCCGTCTCTACTAAAAAATACAAAAAAACTAGCTGGGTGAGGTGGCGGGCGCCTGTAGGCCCAGCTACTTGGGAGGCTGAGGCAGGAGAATGGCATGAACCCAGGAGGCGGAGCTTGCCGTGAGCTGAGATCTGGCCACTGCACTCCAGCCTGGGCGACAGAGCGAGACTCTGTCTCAAACAAAAAAAAAAAAAAAAAAAAAAAAAAAAAAGAAATATATACTTTCAGTCTAGGGGTCCAAGAAAAGAGTGGCCAATAAACCTTGAACTCATTTCAGCAAGTTTATTTTTCTTAGTGGTTTGGCTGCCACTTTTCTGAAACTGGTTTTTATACATCATACGATTGGGCAAATGGGCAGATGCCTTGTTGTTGGGAGCCACAGTTCTTAACATGTAAGAAACGATAAACAAATAGAAATATTTATGTTTAAATCTGGCAATCATTTTTAAGATGTGAACTTAAAAGAACAGACAACAAAAGAAAAAATAGGTACGTAGGATTACATCAAACCCAAAAGCTCTGCACAGCAAAGGAGACAGCTGTGTGAAGAGGCAACCTATGGAATGGGAGAAAATACTTCTAAGTCGCACATCTGACAGAGGGTTAATATCCAAGGTATATAAAGAACTGCAACAACTCAATAGCAAGAAAACAACATGAATAAAAAATGGGCAAAGGGTCTGAATAGACATTTCTCTAAAGAAGACATACCAATAGACAACATGGAAAAATGCTCAAGGTCACTAACCATCAGGGAAATGCAAATTAAAACCACAATGGGATGCCACCTCACACTTGTTAGAATGGCTGTTATCAGAAAGACAAAAGATAAGAATTGATGGGGTGTGGAGAAAAAGGAATTCTGGCACACTATTAGTGACAGTGTAAATTAGTATAGCCATGATGGAAAAGAGAATGGAGGTTCCTGAAACGGTTAAAAGTAGAACCACCATATGATCCAGCAATTCTACTACTGGGAATATATCCAAAGGAAATGAAATCAGTATATTGAAGAGATCTGTATTTTAATGATTATTGCCGCATTATTCCCAATAGCCAAGATAAGGAATCAATCTAAGTATATATCAGTGGACAAGTGATAAAGAAAATGTGGTGTGTATTCACAATGGGATACCATTCAGCCTTTGAAGAGAAGGAAATCCTGTCATTTGCCATAACACAGTTGAACCTGGAGGTTGTTGCTGAGTGTAATAAGCCACGCACCAAAATACCACATGATTTTTCTTATATGTGGAATTTTAAAAAGTTGAACTAATGGAAATGGAATAGAATGGTAGTGACTAGGGGTATGTGATAGGCTGAGGGATCAAGGAGATGTTGGTCACAGGATACAAGATTTCAGTTAGATAGGAGGAAGAAATTCAAGAGGTCTCTTGTATACCATGGTGACTATAGTTAAAGTATACTTGAAAATTGTTAAGAGTAGATTTTCTATTCATACCACACAATGATAAGTATGTGAGATAATGCATATGTACATTGGCTCAATTTAGCCATTTCATAAAGTATATATATTTCAAAACAACATGATGTACATGATAAATATATAGTTTATTTTCAATTAAAAAATTTAAACTCTCTAATTGGTCTTCAACATATAGTACACCAGTCTTTTCACTACTCTTTATAATGGAACATATGTTCTTGGAATGCTAAAATGTATTTTTTTTTGGAGGCCCTGCAAATAACTAAAATTTTCTAAAAGCCATACCTAATTACTTACATATGATCCAGAAATGATACCTTGAAAAGCTTTTAACTGATAAAATCATTAAGGTAAAACATATTCATAGTATTCTGTAATATTTTTGTAATTTTCTAGTTCATGAAGGATTAAATGTACAATTATCTCACTTGAACTGGATTTTTTATGAGGTTAATTATATTTAAATGCTAATTATTTTAACCAATTTTGTGGTTGACTTCTATGTAGAATAGGGAAAATAAATTCCTAAAGTCAGTTACATATATCTCTTTTCAGTCTGGATTTTTAATTAGGAAAAGTGATATAGTTAAATAGCTCTACTGTATAGCATCTTCTAAAATGAGTAAAAATTCATTATATCAGGATAAAAAATGATAAAGATATATGGATGACACGTTTGGCTGAATTTTTCTTCTTTCTTTTTTCGCTGTTCTCTTGCTGTCTATTTAAATAGCCTTAGCTCTTTTGTCATTTAAATTCTCAAGTATTGAGGTGATTATTCCGGCAGCAGGTGATTCTTTCTACTAATTACTGTTCAATCAGTTTTAGTTATTAGAAATAGAGATATGTTTACATTGCTGGGCTGCATGTAAATTTAGAAGTTACATGGCTTTGTTTTTACTTTGATTTACGGCATTAAAATTATTTTCATCTGTATATGTAAAGATCTGCATCTATAAGCTTTTGTGGATAATAAGGTGAAATTGATGCATTTTAATGTAAATTGCCAATATAAAATATCTCTTAACTCAGACCTCTACTGGAAAGTTGTCAAATCTTATGTAGGAAAGGCTTTTACCATCACTGTTACACATTAACTGGGCATAGTTTAATATTAATAGCTCCTGAGACTTGTGGTTAACTGAGGTTTCTATTTCCTGTGTTTGGGTTTTATCTTTGCAACAACTTGGTTGCTTTTCTGTGTAAAATAGTGGTGAATATACACAAGAGTATGACAAGGTTCTGGGCTCTTAACTTTGATGAACACCATGCCATTCCCATCGTGCTGCACTCAAAACAGCACAGATGTGAGTCTGGGAGTGGCGTCCCTGCCGCTCTCATGAGCCTTTGTTTGGAGAACACCCTGATTAACCCCCACCCTTCATGGTTCATTGACTCACTGATAGATCAAGTTTTAACTAGTATATATTAGCACATTTGTTACCAACAGAGGAACAGTTGGCCATTCTGTTTTACATTGCTGGTTCATTGCAAACTGGCGTGCTAAAAAGGTCTATACTCTAGAGTATGAATTGGGAAGTTACCAAAGGACTCAGAACCAAGTCAGTTGCATATTAATGTTGAATTATACCTGTATTTTAATCTTGGATTATCTACTTGTGGGATGCTTACACTTTTGTCAAGTTATGAATAAATGATAATTACCACTTTGAAATTCATCTTTTTTTTTTTTTTTTTAAGGAATTTAGGGGATTTAGGTATCTCAATATAGCTTTCATATTAAACAGTTTGTCATAATTGAGAGCAGAGCAAGGTCCTGACTACCTGATGCCTTGTTTTGGAGCATTTTAAAAATGTTTTCCAGAGAGTTTTTTGTACCTAGTGACTTTACATAAGTCCTTACATTATACTATATTTCTAGGTCACCTAAAAATGTTAATCGTTTAGTCAAGAGGGTTAGGATGTGGATCTATTTTCTCATGAAAAAAATTAAGCTGTTCCCTTTTTATCAGTTTTCTTACAATCTAAAGTTTTTTTTTTTTTTTTTCTTCTTACCTTCCTAACCTAGTTACTAAAGTCTTCTTATTGCTATAGTTCCTTTCATGGCAGATAGGTTTACTGCATCATTTGGCAGTTTCAGAGGATGGATTTTGTCTTGGCTTCATCTTTCCTTACTGGTTGCCATCCCCTGGGCCACCTGCTTATTTGCGTTTTCCTTTCTCTTGTGAGATGATGAAGCTCCATGTCCCGATGGGGCTGAGGAACAGCACCCTGAGTCCAAGCCTAGGATAAGGCAAAGGACTTGCTTTTCAAAACAAACTAGTGTCATACAGGCTGCTGCTTTCAGGTCCACTCTCTGATTTTTATTGTAATTGATGATTTGTTTCTGGAAGGCAAACTGATTTCAGTTCTGAACAAAAGGGTCGGTATTTGTTTTCAATACTGCTATTAATTTAGGGTTTTAATTTAGAAAAGATTTTACCAGCTCTCAAATATGATTTTCTAGTGACTTTAAGTTTATAGATATAAGGAGTAGGTATGAGATAGGGATTGAATTACTTTTTTGTTTTTAAAACTTAACTTGGCAGTAGTAAGACGACGTTGCTTGTTTTTTTCATGCGAAATATTTTTTCTAAAGGGATCTAGATATCTATCAGAAAACTTACTTTTGATAACTCTGGTTCTTTTCAAGTATTTACCTTAGCCTTTTGTCTTGTAGGAATTAATAGAAATAGTTGTAATTTTATACTTACTTTATAAAACAGCAATTTAAAGAGAAGCTTTTTGCATAAAAGATTATTTTGCAGTGTTGCACTTTTATTTTCTTTAGTGCAATTGAAGTTGCAGCTTTGTAATTTACTTTTTAGTTTGGGTTTTTTTTTTCTTTTTTTTTTTTTAATTATACTTTAAGTTCTAGGGTACATGTGCATAACGTGCAGGTTTGTTACATATGTATACTTGTGCCATGTTGGTGTGCTGCACCCATCAACTCATCAGCACCCATCAATTTGTCATTTATATCAGGTATAACTCCCAATGCAATCCCTCCCCCC
>NW_016804262.1:4041402-4067865 GCF_001698545.2 Rhinopithecus bieti
CCTGAGGTCCACTCCAGACCCTGTTTGCCTGGGTATCAGCAGCAGAGGTTGCAGAAGATAGAATATTGCTGAACAGCGAGTGTACCTGTCTGATTCTTACTTTGGAAGCTTCCTCTCGGGGGTGTACTCCACCCTGTGAGGTATGCGGTGTCAGACTGCCCCTAGTGGGGGATGTCTCCCAGTTAGGCTACTCAGGGGTCAGGGACCCACTTGAGCAGGCAGTCTGTCCCTTCTCAGATCTTAGCCTCAGTGTGGGGAGATCCACTGCTCTCTTCTAAGCTGTCAGACAGAGTCATTTGCGTCTGCAGAGGTTCCTGCTGCTTTTTTTTGTTGTTGTTGTTTAGCTGTGCCCTGTCCCCAGAGGTGGAGTCTACAGATATAGGCAGGTTTCCTTGAGCTGCTGTGAGGTCCACCCAGTTCGAGCTTCCCTGCAGCTTTGTTTACCTACTTAAGCCTCAGCAATGGTGGGCGCCCCTCCCCCAGCCTCCCTGTTGCCTTGCGGTTAGATCTCAGACTGCTGTGTTAGCAATGAGGGAGGCTCTGTGGCTGTGGGACCCTCCCGGCCAGGTGTGGGATACAATCTCCTGGTGTGCCCGTTTGCTCAAAGTGCATTATTAGGGTGGGAGTTACCCGATTTTCCAGGTGTTGTGTGTCTCAGTTCCCCTGGCTAGGAAAAGGGACTCCCTTCCCCTTTGCGCTTCCCAGGTGAGGCAATGCCTCACCCTGGTTCAGCTCTCGCTGGTCAGGCTGCAGCAGCTGACCAGCACCGATGGTCCGGCACTCCCTAGTGAGATGACCCCAGTACCTCAGTTGAAAATGCAGAAATCACCGGTCTTCTGTGTCACTCCCGCTGGGAGTTTGAGACTGGAGCTGTTCCTATTCCAAGTTTGGGGTTTTTAAAAGAATATTATATATGTGTATTTATTGGGCATCTACTGAGTGCCAGACACTATTCTAGGAACCAGTAAACATAGCATAGAGCAGAATCACAAAGTTCTTGACCTCAAGGAGTTTAAATCCTAGTGGTAGAGGGGGAATTCAAAAAAATCAAATAAATACATTTCTATTATGTCAAGTGATGGTATGTACTACCAGGCAATGAGATGAAAATATTTCCTCTTCTATACAGAGTGGGCAAGGAAGGCTTCATTGATTGTGGAGTTTTTTAAGAAAGCTGGAAGTAATGGGGGAAAGACAGCCATATAGATATATGAAGGAAAACATGGTCCCGGCAGAGGGAACAAAAAGTGCAAAGAATTGAGCAAGAAAGTCATGTTCAAGTGGAGTCAGCAGGGGAAAGAGTAGGTCACAAATGTGGCTGAGGGTGGGTCATGAAGGGCCTTACTAGCTTTGTATGAGTTTTTACTTTTATTCTGAAAAACAAAACAAAACAACAACAACAAAAAACAAAAAACAGGAGCTATTTGGGGATTTTAAGAGAAAATTAACATAACTTCCTTTTAAAATGGATATGTGGCCACTCAGTGTAGGGAGTGTTCTATATGAGTGGATGGAATAATTGAAACAGGAAAGCAGGAGACAGGTTAAATGGAAAAAGGATTAATCCAGGCAAAAGATGGTGACTTAAATTAGGTTGGGAGTGGGAGAGATGGTGAGACATGCTTTGGATTCATTTTTTTCAGATAGAGCTGGCTGACAGAAACATGCCATTTATTGACATAGATGTGGTAGATTTTTTTTTTTTCTCTTAGACTGGGTCTTGCTCTCTTGTCCAGGCTGGGGTGCAATGGAGTGACCATAGCTCATGCAGCCTCAGACTGTTGATATCAAGTGATCCTCCCACCTCAGCCTCCCTAGTAGTTGAGATTATAGGCATGTGCCACTGTATCCAGCTAACCAAATTTTTATTTTTGTAGAGATAGTATCTCTCTGTGTTGCCTAGGGTAGCCTTGAACTCTTGGCCTCAAGCAATCCTCCTACCTCAGCCTCTCAAAGTGTTGGGATTATAGGAGTGAGTCACCATGCCTGGCCAATATGGGGGTTATTAAGAGGATAAGTCAAGGATGACATTAATATTCTGTTATGAAAAGTGTCAAACATATAGAAAATATAAACAGTGTTCCAATGGGCACCCATATTTTTATCACCTTGATTCTACAGGTCTTAACATTTTTCTGTATCCGCTTCAAACATTTTATTCTTTTAATGTATTCTAAAGTAAATTGTAGACATTGTGATAGTTCTCTCCAAAATGCTTCAGCATGTAGCTCTAAAAATAGGCATTTTTCAGATAACCAAATATCATTATCCTGCCAAATAAATGAATAATTGCTTATTAACATTTAATACCTGGTCCTTAGTCAAATTCTCCATATTTTCCACAATGTCTTTTATAGTTAACTTTTACCAACTACTGTGTAATCAAGAATCATTCATTTAATTACATTTAAACTATAACATTACAACATATTTTCTCATATGTTTTATTCTCTCTGACACTGACTTATGGAAGACACTAGATTATTTGTCCGGTAGACATTTTATTGTACATTAAGAGTCACTAGGAGAGCTTACATTACTAGTCCCCACTCTCAGAAATTTTGATTCAGTGGATCTGAGGTGGCTGTTTCCAATGAACTGCTGGTGATGTTGGGCTTTCATTCTGAAGTCCATACTTTGAGCACTACTGCTGTACCACTATCTCATGACTGCTTTGTGATATCGTTTCACTTGTTGTTCTGTTGCCTGTATTTCCTACAAACTGAATTTTCACTCTAAAGGCTTACTGAGATTCATGTTTGATACTTTGGGCAAGAATACTTCATAAGTTGTAGTGCTTAATGTTAGGTAGCACTTAATTGTGACTATCTCACTATTCATGAGGCTAAGCTAAGGAGGTGACAGCCTGATCCCTCTACTGTAATGTTTCCATTTGAAACTACTAGATAATTTGTTGAGTGGAAGATAGAGACCAGGGGGGATATCTAGTTTTCAATAAATATTTCACCTAATGGTTTTAACATACATTGATCATCCTTGCCTGAACTAATTATTTAATTAGGGATGCCAACATGGGGACTTTCTAATTCAATCGTTTTTTTTTTTTTTTTTCCTAAATGAATGGCATTCTTTTTATTTTTAAATGGATGTTACTTTGCAACTGGGGTTGATTACCCAGAACTATAGTGCATATTAAAAAGGTAGGATTAATGCTTAGTTAACTAATTAAACAATTTTTAATTACCAATTTTCAGAGTAAGGCACTGAAGTTTCTGACCTGAGCAAAGATAAAGTGGAAAGATCAAGTGGTCATTTAGTGAGATGGGCAAGACTGTGGATAGATAGACTAGGTTTGATGGGAAAATTAGAATATCAGTTCTGAATATGTTAAATATGAGATGTCTATTAGAAACATGTTGACAAGGCTGGGTACGATGGCTCATACCTGTAATCTCAGTACTTTGGGAGGCCGAGGTGGGCAAATCACCTGAGGTCAGGAGTTCAAGACCAGTCTGGCTAACATGTGAAACCCTGTGTTTACTAAAAATACAAAAATTAGCTGGGTGTGGTGGCGTGTGCCTGTAATCCCAGGTACTTGGGAGGCTGAGGTAGGAGAATCACTTGAAGCCAGGAGGCAGAGGTTCCACTGAGCCAAGAGCCCTCTAGCCACTGCACTTCAGCCTGGGCAACAGAGTGAGACTCCATCTATATATATATATATATGTTGAAAATTTTTCAGTTGAATAAAATAAAATATTCTAGCTATTTTAGGTAGAATGGCATTTTATGCAGGTACTACTACTAAAGGGTAAGAGGATATGACTGTAGTACATTAAGTATACTGATGGCCTACAACTGTTGCTGTGTTGCTGTTTCCTCTTCACCACACATATGCAGTCTCATGAAACATTTTCTATGACCAGCACACTGAAGGAAATAAAAGAAACCTAGTTTAGAGATGGTTCTGCATGATACAACAAAAATGAGCTTACTAAATCATTACAATCCCACTTAAGGGTATTCCCCACCTCAAATAGTAGGGAAGGTCTTTCTGGTGGACAGAACTTTAATCAGTTGATACTAATTGTCAAGGTGTGATGGCCAAGGGATTGATGTTTATCAGTGTATGGACAATGGTTCAGAGTTTGGTGAAATAGTCAAGTTGGAGGAGAAAGATTGGTGACAAAGATGTATGAGGTGGAAAGTATACTTTCACAGAAGAACAGAAAATGAGATTTATGTTTTTTTGTAAATGTTCAACAAACTTTGTTCAGAGGAAGAAATATATGGCAAGATGCCCCATCCTACAGATAGTAGTCAGCATCACTGCAAAGCAACTCCAGGGCTTATGTAGTGGGCACTTAAAGTATCACTGGTGCAGGGATGGGAGAAATAAGAGGATTTAATAAGCACTGCTGCTTACCAAGGTTGATTGAATTGCCACTATTGCCAAGTGTTCTACCTGCAAACAGATCAACCTTGAGCCCTGGGTATGGCACCATGTCCCAGAGCAACCAGCCAGCCAGCTGGTGGCAGGTTGATTACATTGGATTTGTTCTGTTATGGAAGGTCAGTGGTTTGTCACTGCTGCGATGAATGCTTACTGTACATATGGATTTGCATTTCCTGCCCCTCGTGTTTCTGCCAGCAGTAATATCTATGGCATTATTAAAAGCCTTATTCAATAACATGACATCCTATACAATATTGCTTTTGATCAAGAGACTCATTCACATCAAAATAAGTGAGGCAATTGATTGACAACTACAGGATTCATTTGTCTTACCATGTTCCTGTTGTAATGTTTTGTATTCTACCTGGAAGATAAAACCTTGTGACATTGAAGTAGTTTTTAGTTCCATAAACAGAATACAGGGGTCTATGAATCAAGAAGTGGAGGTAGAAGTGTCATCTTTTACTTCACATCTAATCACCTGTTCAAAATATTTTTTCATCTTGCCTCTGCAACTTTGAACTTTGCTGATAACACAGCAGTTTTAGTGTGAGGAAACAATACTTTCACATGGGAACATGGTAGTTGTTCAATTGAACTGGACATTTAGAATAACCTGGCCACATTGCTGAACTGTATAACTGAAACAACAGATGAAAAAACTGAAATACTATGCTGGAAAAGATGATTAATTTTGATTATTGGGAGAAATAGTGTTGCTACTGTTAGGAGGAAAACTATATGTCTAGCAACAAGGAGGAAACCTGGGTTGCCTCCTTGTAGCAGGGTAAAATGAGTGAGTACATTGTCTAAGAAAGGGAACATGGCCAAACTGAACCCAGAAGACATAGGAAATCTAAACAGATCAGTTAGCACCAAAGAAACAGGCATTTTTCAGTACTTCTAAAAAAGTACCAGACTGATATTTTCATGGAGATGTCTATTATACCCTTAAGGAACAGGAAACTTCAATACAATTTAAACTATTTTAGAGGATAGAGAAGAAAATTCCAGATTTTATTTATAGAACTGGCATGAAATTGATATCAGATTCTGACAATACAAGTTCAAAAAGGAAAACTAGAGATCAGTGTTAGTTATAAATGTCAAACAGCTCTTGATAAAATAATAGACAGATATGGTTATCAAATTGATAAATATGTTTATCACATTTTAAAGCCTACATGGAGAAACATTTGAGGTTTTCTTATTCTAGAACTGGCAGGAATATGAGCACTACTAGTCAAATTTTTCTGGTGGGTCTAATGTAAGTAGACTACAGAAGAAAATGAATGGTATGAACATTGGAAAGGGGAAATTCAATGATTATTATTTACAGATAAAATAATTAACCTGGAAAATCCAAGAGAATAAAGGGAAAGCCTACAATTAAGGAGTTAAGGAAAGGGCTAGGTATAGCCATCAATAGTTTTGACATACGCAGTCTATAGCCAGTTAGGGGATGAGTTAGGGGAAAAAACATGTTGACAGCAGCAACAGAAAAGCAGATAAACCTAGAATTGTTCACCACTTACCTTAAAATATTTAACATGGTACTGAGGGACACAGGAGATTATTTATATGGAAAAACATACCATGTTTCTATACAGAAAGATTGAACATCACAAAAGTATTATTTGGTCTTAAGATAATTTATATTTAATGTAATCTCAATGAAATACCAGGAGAATGTTTTTAAGCTAGACAAACTTATTTCAAAGATCATATGTAAAATAAGCAAAATAGATGTGCAAAAGTCTTTAATAAGGAGAGACCAGTCTTATTGACTATTAAGTCATTATAAAACTGTAATATTTAAAACATGGTGCTGACATATGAATAGATCAGTGGATCTCAGATGGGCAGTTCAGAAAGAGATACAAACACATTAAAAAATTTAGTACCTCTAAAGGTGGCTTTAAAATGTGTGGGGAAAGATGGATTTTCCAATGAATAATGTTGGGATAGGTAGATAACCATCTGGAAAAAATGAAAGTCAAATCCCAACATTTTACCTTTTATCAAAATGAACTTCAGATACAATTAAAATATAAAATTGAGACCATAAAAGTATTAGAAGAAAATGCAGTTTTAAGTCTCAAAAGGGGACTCTTAAATATGATACGAAGTCCGGAGGCCATAAAAGAAATGATTGATAAATTAAAATATAGGTCCATATAACAAAAACTTTCAGTATGGAGAAAACACCATAAATTATAAAGGCAAATGACACACTAGGAGAAGCATTTGTAACTCATAACACACAAGCCTAGTTTTCTTACTGTATAAAGAACTGCCATCATTAATGACAAAGAAAATATGAAGAATTGGCAAGTGACATACACAGAAAGCTCATGGAAAAATAACTCTTAAACATTTGCAAAATTTTACAACTTCCCTCATAAAAAAAGAAATGGAAATTGAAATTAGAGTCACATATAATATTTCACTTTTCATTTGTCAAAGATCAAAAAGTTTGAAAATACTGTGGGTTTATGTTTATAAGGATGTAAGAAAACAGGCAACCTAAATTCCTTGTAGAGTGTAAATTGGTGGTAATAAGAGAAAAATTTACTGAATACTTTGTGCCGGGTGATTTTCTAAGCACTTTACATTTAGTTATCACAATTAACTTATCCAGAAAGTACTATTATTTCTGTATTACACATGAGGAATTTGAAGAAAAGTTAGACAAGTAAGTCAAAGTCACACAGTAAATGACAGAGTGAAGATTCGAGACCATTTACTTTTACTCAGTTGTGCATTTTTGGTTGTTTCTGTTTCTGTAGTGAGTAATTTCACAATATATGATAAAACCTTAAAAGTATATACTCTTTGATCCAATGATTCTACTTCCAGAACTGTGTCCATTTTGCATCAAATAGATGGAGAACAGCATTCATTGCACTGTTATTTACAGTAAAGGAAGATTGGAAACAACCTAAATATTTATCCTCAAGGACTCATCCATACAAAAGAATTGAAGTAAATTCATCCAGATGAATATGAGGCAGTTTTAAATAGAGTGAGATGGCATTCTATGTAGTAATATGGAGTCATCTTTAAAAATACGGTAAAGCCAGGCGTGGTGGCTCACACCTGTAATCCCAGCACTTTGGGAGGCCAAGGCGGGCAGATCACGAGGTCAGGAGATCAAGACCATCCTGGCAAACACGGTGAAACCCCATCTCTACTAAAAATACCAAACAAAAATTAGCTGGGCGTGGTGGCGGGCACCTGTAGTCCCAGCTTCTCGGGAGGCTGAGGCAGGAGAATGGCATGAACCCAGGAGGCAGAGCTTGCAGTGAGCCGAGATAGTGCCACTGCACTCCAGCCTGGGCGACAGAGCGAGACTCCATCTCAAACGAAAAAATAAAATAAAAAATAAAACTGCGGTAAAAGGAAAAAGCAAGATACAGAACAGCATGTAGGGAAGCTGCTGTCTGTGTGAAAAGCTGTAGAATATACATGCATTTTTGTATATGCATATAATATTTCTAGACGAGACCAAAAATGGTGGCTCATGCCTGTAATCCCAGCACTTTGGTAGGCTGAGGTGGGTGGTTCACTTGGTTCCAAGAGTTCAGGATGAGCCTGGCCAATATGGCAAAACCTCATCTCTAGAGAAAATATAAAAATTAGCTGGGCCTGGTGGTGCATGCCTGTGGTCCCAGCTACTTGGGAGGCTGAGGCAAGAGGATTGCTGGAGCCTGGGAGGCGAAGGTTGTAGTGAGCCAAGATCATGCCACTGCACTCCAGCTTGGGTTACAGAGCAAGACACCATTCATCTCTCTTTCTCTCTCTCTCTCTATATATATATATACACACACACAAATATATGTATAAATATATATCTAAATATATGTATAAATATAAATATATATATATAAATATTTCTAGAAGGATTCTCAAAGTGATACCAGTGATTGTTTTGCAAGAGGGAAACTAGATATCAGTGAATTAGCTATTTAAGGGGATTTTTGAATTCTGTAGCATGTGTATGATTTACCTATACAGAAACCAGTCGAGCATGTGTTTCTCAAATGTAGAATGTTTGCAGTGAGGTCACTTGGTGAAAAGTATAGCTATGTCAGACAGATGTAAGTTCAGATTCCAGGACTTCCAGGACTGCTGAAAGGGAAAGGGGCTTTGGAGCTCCTTCAGCTCCAGTTAGCATTGCTCCTTTCCCAGCTTTGACATTAGCTGGAAGGAAGACAAGTTCTTAGAGCTCTATGTGCTTGGGGCAAGACCCCTTCCCCCCACTGCCTTACTCTCCAACCATAACTACTGCAAATAATTCTTACTTCTTCCACCCCATGTCACTTCCTAAAAACCTTCATCACCTGAACTCCCATGCCTCTAAGTCTGTACATCCCCTAGCCTGACACTGTCCCCAACCCTCCTCAACTCCAGACACCATTTCACTCTACCCTCTGGAATTGAATAGTCCATTATTAGCAAAATCTCCTAATTTTCAACCTCCTTTCTAAATATTTTCCCCATGTTCTTGCTGTAGTAGTGACCCAGCTTTCCCAGGAATGTATAACTTTCCTTGCAGTCCTCTAAAGTGGTAACTGGTTTCTCTGCCATACATTTCATACCACTGGTCCTGGAGATATTGTCAATGTCTTAATGTGTTCCTTCCATCTCCCTTAAATTTTGAGACCATAATCCCTTTTTCCTCTCTTAAAAATTCTCAGCGTTGAAGCTCAATCCATTAGATACCTCTAGCTGGCACTACTAGTTGCAGTCCTGTGCGGACTACCGAGTCATTTTCTTTACTCCTTGAAGACTTAAAGTCTATCTTACTCTCACTCTCTCTGACACTACTCCTATTAAAATATTATGTTTCTTTAACTATTTTTTCAGTTTTTGGTCTCCTCTCCTTCAATGAGGATGGTTTCTAGAATCCTGGTTCTCAAAATGTGGTCCCTTTGCAAACATCATCAGCACCTGGGAACCTGTTATAAATATGAATTCCCAGACCACACCCCAGACTACTAAGCCCAAAACTCTGGGGGCTGGAGCCCAGAATCTATGTTTTAAGAAGCACTTCAGGTGATTCTGATGCAGGTGTCAGTTCGTTAGATGTTGTTATTGTCATTACCGACAATTTTCTCTGAGACCACAATTTGAGTCTCCGATTTTTCACTAGTTCTCAACCCATTTTAAGTCCTTACTTTCCCCTTGCCAGCCAGACATTTGAATATTCCTTAACTCTTCTCTTTCACATACCATATCCAAAGAGTCAACAAATGCTGTCAGCTATACCTTCAAAATACTTATAGAATCTAACGTTTAACTTCCACTGCAGTCATTCCAGTCCAAGCACAATCATTTCCCACCTGGAGTATTGCAATTGTTCTTATTTGGTGGCCCTTGGCCCTACTTTATCTACTTTCCACAAAGCAGCTAGAGTGTTTCTTTCAACACCTAAGGTCATATGGCTTCATTGATTGAAATTCACTGTTCAGTTCCCACGAGGGGGGAGGGATTGCATTGGGAGTTATACCTGATATAAATGATGAATTGATGGGTGCTGACGAGTTGATGGTTGCAGCACACCAACATGGCACAAGTATACATATGTAACAAACCTGCACGTTATGCACATGTACCCTAGAACTTAAAGTATAAAAAAAAAAAAAAAAAAAAAATTCACCATGCATCACCTCTTTATCTACAAAAGCCAAAGTCCTTGTAAATGCCTGCAAGGCTCTAGGGTGATCTGACCTTCCCTGGCCAGGAAGTCATGCCCACCTTTGCCCTCCCTCTCTTGCACTACTAGTGATCTTCATTTTTATTTTTAGAATGTATTACATTACCACGTGACATACTCTTGTTCCTTTCTGTCTTGTGCCATTAGAGTGGAAGCTTCACAAGGGCAGAAGCTTTTCTTGTTCACTGACAGAGGCTCAGTTTCTGGAACTCTGCCTGGTACTGAGCAGACATGCAGTTATTTGTAAATAAATGAATATAGGAAGATAAATTTGTGTGTGTGTGTGTGTGTGTGTGTGTGATAACACTGTCCTTATTGGGACTACCCCTGCTTGAGAAGTAAAGCAGGGCATTCCAATAAGTTTACTAGGTAAAGTAAACTTAATCAGGATACTTAACCCAACACTTGGCCTCTGGGCTTTAAGCAAGTTTCTTTTCCTGTCGTGTTTCGTATAAGTAAGCTCTAGGTTACTTTTAGTAAGCTAAAAGTAAGCTTAGTCCTTCATGGTTAAAGGACAGCAATATTGTCCTTTATGGCATTTAAAAAACCCAATCCAGAATCACACATTGCATTGAATTTTCATGCCTTTAGTCTCCATTAAAGATGTTGCCCTTTGTATTAATAATTAGAGTGATGAGGGACAGAGTTTAAGAATATATAAATATTTTGTCCCCAACTGACTGTCACTGGATGGCTTTAGCACCCATTGGTGATTCTTGCCTGAATCAATAATTATTGTGATGACCGAAAATAGTGATTTTTCTCTTTATAATTCTTCTATATTTATTAATTACCCTAATATTATTCTATAGAACAGAATGTTCCCTTCTCATCTTTTGTTTGTTTAGTGTCAGTATTACTCATGAAGTTGGGGGTTTTGAAAATTCAATGTTGTATAATGTATTACTGTTATTCCATTTTGTATTGTCTCAGTTTGGGTCTTTCTCCTGAGTCCTCTCATGTAAGCAGTATAAAGATCAGTAATAGAGGAACATAGAGTAAAGTGTGAGCAGAGAAGCCTCACTCTGAGACAAACTTCAGAGAGGTGAACTCTGTCGCTGATTAAGAAAGGCTTCACTGAGGAAGTGGTGTTTGAAGTGAGCTTTGAAAAGTCATAAAATTTTGACAAAAGTGGGGATGGGGTGGAGCATAAAGGAAAAACTGCCTGAACAAAGGAAGGTCCGGCAGACTAGGAATTTGGCAATAATACAATGGTTCTGGACCTTCATGAGGAAGTTGAAATGGAACATAAAAACCCTCCGCATTTCACTTCATTTGTTTGCTCAGGCAGCTCTCATTGCCTAAAATTTTCACCCCTGCTGTTTTGCTAAAGGGTGGGATAAGGGGTAATGAGGGAGGAAATTTTTAGGGGGTGAAAACAGCACAAGCCAAAAGCCCCACTCAGATACTCACTTCTCTTTAAGCCTTTTCCAGATCCCTAATAAGAACTAACCACCCTTTCTCACACACTCTGTTGTACTTTGTGCTTCTCTGTTAACATGCCTCTGTGTTTTGTTCTGTCTGTATTTGTGGATACATCTTCCTCCTTTAAAGCACAAATCATACCTTAATCCCTTGGCCCTTCTTCCCAGTACTTAGCACAAATGCTTAATAAATGTTTCTTTAACACGTGTGACAGAGAAAGGAGAGGAGAGTGATTGGGATTGGGAGCAGGAGGGTTCTGAATGTCATTTTAAGGGGTTTGGGCTCGCTCTTCAGGCAGCAGTGAGCCATAGCCGCCTTCGAACTGTGCAGCACTTATCAGAGCTGTGATGCCAAAGGATGCAGTGGAAGGGGAGGACAGCCAGCATGCCTGGGCACGGTCACCAAGTCAGAGGACATCAGTGGGAGAAGGCATGGAAGCAAGTAGCTACCATCTTATGAATCTGAGCACCATTCCAATGTGGCAAGGAAAAAGGAAAGCATTGAGCATGATTTTGAGGTTTCCAGCCTGGGTGATTGGAGGCTGATGCAGGCTTCTTACCAAAAAGGGCCCTAGGCAGTTTCACCAGGAATGTTTAAGGAGTTTATCATGACCCTATCTCTTCCTCATCTAAAACTCTTCCTAAAATCAAAACAGTATATCCTGTGGAAATATTTCATTGTATCAAATATAATGAGAAGTAAAATATTCTCTCTACTTGACATATGAAACACTGACTCCTTGTAGTGGACAATTTTCACTTGTCTTTTTAGTAATGGATTTTATTAAAAATAGATGTTAATAACTGCTTCTTTAATCTTTAAACGTGGCCCTCTGAGAGCAGCTTACCATAAAAGAAACGGTTGTCAGCTTTCTTTTAGCTCCTCAGTCCCTCCTGCCCCTTCCTAACAACAGAAAATTTGCTTTGCACCTGCTCCAACTGGGTTTGAAGAGATAAGCATCTTGCAAGCCCAGAAAATTGTAGTATCAAATCTCAGCCCCAACTGTGAGGCAGCACTGTCATCGAATCCCTGCTGAGAGGCGTTGCTTTCCCAATTCCCAAAAGAGTTCTTTCTCCCCTGGCCCCTTTTCAGGCTTGAACTCTGACCGAAACCCTCTTTTTAACTCCCAGCATGCACTGCACTTGGTACTGACACTGACCCATCCCTGCTTCCTCTATTCTGCACTGGACTCATCAGTAGGTCAGGCGTTGGTAGCTCTGGGGTCACTGGGGTGCCCAATTCCAATAATGAGCACATTTAGCTAAGGAGAGGAAATGTACCCTTCTATTTGTTACAGTCCATTGCTTTTTTCCAGAAACAAATGCTAAAAGAACATTTGATATATTGTGGTTTGGTAAATACACATATGCACTGCCTAATATTCACAAAGTTGCCTCTTTTTTGCATCTTCATAAAATAAATGTATTATTCTAACTCATGACTTATTTTAAGAGGGATATACCTATTTCACAGCTAGGAGAAATGTGTTTTAAAATAAAGTTATATTCAGAATTCTCTTGCAATAATTTCAAATAAAAATAGCAAATACTATTTAAATGCATATCACATTCTAACAGACTTGTGTGTCATTTTAAAGGGAAAGAAAAAAAATGCTGACAAGGACTTTACAACGTTGTCTTTAAAATTTCTTCTTAGGCTTTCCAAACAGACCGAAGTCATTAAAATACTCCTTAACCCCAAAGTCACAAAAAAGAAGCTACTCAGGTTTACTATGAGAAGGTTGAACCTCTGTTGAAGCTTGCAGGAATAAAAACTGATGTAACAAGTAAGTAATTTTCAGAATATAATTTCACCATTTACAAAAACGTACAAAAGCAAGATAACCTGAGTTTGTTCTTAATGCAAACTTGGGAAACTACTTGTAATATCGACAGCATTTTTATGTCTTCATAACCTACTGGAGCCAGCTTGAGGGTTACAATTTAATTATTTTTATTAGAATGTTATTATTTTCTCTTTAGAACTTTTCAGATTTTTTTTTCAGATGTAAACAATTGTTAGATGTAATTCTAAAGGAAGCTGTAGACTTGTTTATATCTTCATTGAGATGTTTGCTATTTACATGTTAGTTTTGCAGTTAGGCAAGCAATTGATTTTTTGCTCGCTTATATAGTTGATGTCATTCCATAGAATTCTTCCTCAGGTTGTTTTCGTTCTGACTCTGACCCCTGCTGGTTAGGTCAAAACTAAGCACTGAACTGCTGGTTTTATTAATAGATGAATTTAGAGATGCTAGAAGTTTAAATTTGTTGTCTAAACTAAGAAGTGTACTTAGGTTTGTGCCAAGGAAAATAGAAACTTGTTAATGCTAAAATTAATAGATGATTAGTAATATCCTTTTTGATTTTTTGAATTTGGTGGCCACATTTCTTTATTTCTTTAAGACTTATTTTTGTATGGTGGGGAACTGAGTAGAAGAGTCAATGCTATGGAGAATCACAACTTTCCTAACTTTATTTCTATGTGGCTTCACTAACAGTGGAAATTTGCAATAAATTTTAATTAATAAAAAATAATATAAAATTAGCCTACTCAGGAGACAAGCCCAGAGTGCAACTGGAATTTCCTAGTCCCAGTTATAAATTCCTAAGGAAGGGATTCACAGTGATGTGGCCTTACTCAGGTGTAAACAAAGGAGATAGGTTTCAAGACGTAAATAATATCACTGAAGGCTGCACCTAGTGATTTGGTGGATTGAGGTAGAAGAAAGTTCCAAAAAAAAAAAAAAACAAGTTTTGTAGGAAGTTCAGCCCCCATGAAATGTGCCTACAATTATAGAGGTTCAAGAGAAACTACCATGAAAACTCAAGGGGAATTTTTGAATTAAAATAAAGTTATAGTGAAGAAATTAACTTTCATGTTTGTGACCTTTGGCTTATTTAGAGGTGATTTACAAGTAAAAGAGAAAATTCAGATTTATGTTTTCTTTCTTTTGAAGATTTCCAAAGATGGGCTGAAGGAAAAGTTTGAGATTTGTATTAGGGTGAGACAATTAAAAGTTGAATAAACATGTTGGTATACTCAATGACTATTTTGTATTGTTGCTTTTACATGTGAATACTACAAAGCAAGCTTGATATGGATATTGCTATATAGCATTCACTTCAGGAATCTCATTGTATGCTTGCTCTGTGTTCAGCATTGTGCAGGATGCAAGATCAATAAGCTATCATACTTGCAATTGGATGACTTTCTATGTTATTAGGGATTCAAAGAGATACTTAAAATCATTATAGCTGGGGTATACATAAAATAACTTTAATGTCTCAGAGGTGATATTTTGATTGGAAGGTTCAAGAAAAGCATTTGAACTAGGCAGTTTTTAAGAGGCAGACAAAAAATGAGGGAAGGAAGTCAGGCTAACAGGCATGTACTGTAAAAGTGGGGTGGGGGAGAGAGAGAGAGTATGTGTGTGTGTGTGTGAGAGAGAGAGAGAGTCTGTGTGTGTTACACCCACACGTCTTGAGAGTTTGTGCCATAACTTTGCTCTACTTTCCTCAGTTTTGACATTATCTGAAATCTTATTCTATCATCATAAAATAGCTGCCAGTGGATTTGATCCTTTCTTATTAATATCCAGTGGGATGGGGAGAGGTGTGCATATGTGTGCTAGAGAGACCCAACATGCTTTAATCCTGAAGATGAATTAAAATTTCCTTTTTTCAGTTTGGGCACAGATACTGTATTAGCGCAGTCAATCTGAAATAATCATTTATTTAGCCATCAAGACTCTTCCCAGGGCTGAGGGCAGATCCCCTTTTCCTGATGGCTGAAATGCCTCAATTGAATCTGGATTCTGTTAGGGAGAAGAAAGGACAAAATGACTTTTAGGAAGGCCCTCAACAATGTATACTACAGGAGATGTAATTCCAGGTTATGGATGGATCCTAATGCTGCACTCAGCAGTTTACTCATCATGTATTGATCCACAGTTGGTGTAAAATTTTTTTTGTCATAGTGTTGCAATCTGATTTGGCAAAGATGACTCCACCAGCAGAATTAAAATTAAAAAGGAAGAGAAAAAGAGATTGGAGACAAGAAAACTGGTATACAAAGCCCGAACTAAGGCAGAGGAAATCATCTAAATGTGCTTTCCTTCTTACTTGTATTGGAGACAAAAATATTGTGTCTAGAAATTTTTTCTCTAAATTTGTAAATATTACTGAGTATCATATTTAAAAATAAAACAATAGAATATTCCATAAAGCAAATTTAGAATTTACTTACATTTATGCAGAATGGCTAATTATTAGCTGCCTAACACTCCTCCTACAGGCAAATTTATAAAATTACATCCTTCACTTATAAAACCATTTTAGTATGCATATTGGCTCAATATTTATGAAAAAATATTTCTTGAATAGACCTGTGAATATTTGAAAAGTTTTAGTCTTTCTGCCTATCTTACAGTGTTATTTTGTGGTTGAAATAATATTTTGAAACTTTGTATATTATACTACAGAAAGATGGTCATAATACTGTTTCAGTTTCAAAAATTATGTCATAGTAAGATTGAATTTGTATTTTATTTGAAAGAAAAAGCATATGGAAGAGTAAAGCAGAAAGAGGACATATCTTCTGCATGTCCAGTGGAACATTGTTGTAATGTATCCTTGTGTGCATGGGTGAATCCAAATGGAATTGGAATTACAAAATAAACCCTATATGATGAGTTCATTAGGAAATAGTACTATATTTATGATAGTGCTATAATATAAATATGAAGTATAATATGAACAATTACAGCTAGATATATACACAATAAGGTACTGTAATTTTTTCATAAATTTATTTTAAAAATGGATCTTACCACATTAATAAAAATATACTTCTTTCAGCTTGGGTTGTGCCAAAATCATAACTACTTCTGAATATAGATCAGCATGTTTTGAAATATTTGTGCTAAAGTTGCATCCCCGCTCTGCTACAACCACCAATGTAGTATCTTATCTAATGGCATCAGAAAAACTTCTAGGAGAACCTGGGAATAATTATGTTTTCCTAATTACCTATTCATACACAAACCAAGGAAGAGTATGAACTATAAGCCCATGCTCGCATATGATGTCATTTCTCTTGCTTCTAAAACAAAGCAGGTTTTAGAGATTGTACCATTAAAGGTGTGAGAGATATTTTGAGGATCAGAGATCCATAGGATAATGCATAGAACAACAGAGTGAAAAAGTTAAGGCAGCAGAGAAATCAGACTGAAAAGAACTTTTGAGGCCATATGGTTCAATTTTTTCCTTGTGAGTGGAGCACAGATGAGTGGCACTCAACTTTGGCTTGGCCACCTACACTAGAAGCAGAGTATGTTGTTACTGGACAATACTGTTTGACATTCTCTTTTTTTATTATACTTTATGTTCTAGGGTACATGTGCACAACATACTGGTTTGTTACATATGTATACATGTGCCATGTTGGTGTGCTGCACCCATTAACTCGTCTTTTATGAATGTTCAGAGTTACTGTACCTTTGGGTGGATTAGAAAAGGCACTTCCTCTGTGCTAACTTACAAAAAGATGCACTTTCTTCCAGGCTCATTCATCCTTTGCTTATAAAACCATTTTAGAATGCATAATGCATTTAGTATGCATATAGTATGCATAGTATGAAAGTATTCCATACTTTCAAAATATTCATATTTCAAAAATATTCAGCGCAAGGTCACTAGATTCAGCCTAAGGTCATTTGTTAGATTGCAAATTCATCATTCCTGTTGGCCAAGTACCTTCATGCTAGGCATAAACTGTACAAAGTGAGAACTTGTGAGCTGACATTTGCCTCTTTGTAATTTTTGTCTACTAGAGTTAATGTTATCTTTTGTGGTAATATGAAATCAATGTGCCCCATCTATTGTATAAGAGTCATTGAGATATTTGAAGACAGATACCCTGTCTGTCCCTCATCTCTTGTTCATGATAGGTACTTCCATCGCCTTCAGTTACTTTTTTGCATTGACAGAGCTGCTAGACCTTATCATGGTCATTATCATTATCATAGTCAAAGACATTTATCTGAAGGAAACCTTGATCTCTGCCAACTCAGGGCTCTTGGGAGTGCCTAGTCACCAGATAATTTTACCTCCTGGGCAGAGGTTTCAAGAAAGTGGTGTTTGTTATCATTTTCCTCTTCTTTCTCCTAAAATCACGCTTCTAACATGACTGTTAACAAGTCTCTTTGTAGTGTTTCTCTGGTTGCTTTTGGCTCTACTTGAAGTTTTCCATTTCTTGGAAATGCCTCTTGCCATTCTAAATCTCACCCAGCAGAAAGCTAGGCCATCTAATGAAACTGTGTTACAAAGATTCCAGTAGTCTGAGGCATCACTCTTTCCAATTTTACCTGCGTTTTAATAAAAAATCTGAAAAGTAAATGTTCATGCATTATATCTAGCTAGAGAGAAAGATAGTTCTGTGTAAAAGATTCTTTGTATTACCTCTTAAATAATTGTGGGTGTATATGGCCAATCCTGTTCCCAACATTCAGATGTGAGTTAGGAAGTTGGAACTTTATACCTGGGGACAATGAAGACTCATTAATGGAGTATATACAGAAAAGTGATATGATTAAATATGTGTCTGAAAATGATTATTCTGGCTAGAGTTGGGGAGAGGTTTGAGGGAGATAGGATAAAAGGCTATTGTAGTACAGGTGGAGTATCTCTTATCTGAAAGGCTTGGGACCAGAACTGTTTCAGATTTAGGATGTTTTTAGCTTTTGGAGTATTTGCATATACTTAACCAGTTCAGCATCTCTAATTTGAAAATCTGAAATTGAAAATGCTCCAATGAGCCTTAACTTTGAACGTCATGTCAGTTTTAGATGTTGAAACGTTTTGGATTTTAGATTTTCTGGTTGTTACAGATACTTAACTTGTCTACACATGAAAGATATTTAGTGATCAGATCTAGGGAATTAGCTGGGAGAAATGGAGGAATGCTGTGGCATGATTTAAAGACAGAAACAACTGTCCTTGGCCATGGAGTGGTTCTAGAGAGTGGAGGAAAGGGACAATCTAGAAAGAAGTCATTTTCCTGTCTTGGAGTAGATGATGGAACACAAAAAGAACAATATATTTGAGAGATAATATATTTGAAGGTTCACATAATGGATTCTCTTTTGAGCTTACTAAGTTTGAAGTACCTACAGGACAGGAAATGACATTTCAGTATCATATCCCACGCTAGAATTTTATTGCCAAACCAAGAAATGTTTATGTCCAAATCAAATCTCACCTGATTTTATTTCAGCTGATTTTCTCATCAACATTCAGTATCAACCTTAAGACTTTCTCTTGTGTTCCTGAAGTTGCATTTGCACCGAAAAGGGGAGGGGGACGTTCCCAGCAGTGAGAACTGTGTTCAAAAACCTGTAAACTGTGAAGACTTCTCATCTCCTATTTAGAAAGAGCACAGGTTGGCAGTCTCATAGGAAAAGGCAAATAGATTGAAGAAGAGGCTAGGTTACATTTTTTGAAATTACATTTGTCTAGCAATCCTCTCTTTATGTTTGTTTGGAGGGGGATGATTTGAATCTGGCTGTCACGGATTCCAGGGCCCACAATAGCCTGTCTAAATACATATTTGGTCTTTTCTACTGTATCTAAATAGTAATCCAGATCACTCTTTATCCTTTTGCCTAACATTGTTTTTTATAACCACCTATTACTTCATATTACAATTCATTATTTAATTAGCATATTGTCTGTCTCCAGAATGCAAATTCCTGAGGCCAAAGACTATTCATTTTGTTCATTTTGCTAATATAGTTTATAAATGTGGATAGTCAGGTTCTTTTCATTTTGTTTCTCTGTTCCAGATCTTTGATTTTATTGAACTTTTACAATGTTACTTAAAACATTGCTGTTTTCAGACAGGTTGCATTAGTGTATAATCAAATTCCATCCACAATATCAAAACACTATTACAAATTTAAAAAAGTAAAAATAGCATTTAATAATAACATAGTTTTAAAGCTCATTATTGGATTTGGAAAACTTTACCAGTGTAAGCTTTGGTATAAAAGTAAGGCTTGGTAAACTGATTCTTAGCATAAATATTTTTTCATAATATTCTTAATTATTTTAATGTGTATATGTGAGATGTTTTATTTTGCATTTTAAGGTTGTAACTACTTGCTGTAGTTATAAATGAATGATCAGCACACATCTTCTATGATAACTTTTCACCTTTATTAATATTAATATTTTAATGTAGTTTTATTATGGCTTTCTTCTGATTAGAATTTAATATAGAGAGGCTTTATTCATGTGAGTGTTAATGGCATTTTGCATAAGCTATGGGAGAATTACAATGTAACACTGCTGGATACAGAATGATTCTTTGAGACACCAAGACTAATAATTTTTAACAATATCTAAAAACATTGTAGGAAAAGCTTGAACCATGCTGGCACCAGGGACAGACAGGCATGAAAGATTAATGTAATCTTGCATATAATGACACACATTCTTACACAAAAAATCCATCTGCAGTGTCATGTCAGTCAGCAGAAATCTTTGATGGGTGGATACAGCTGGGCTGTCTCTTCTGGCAGAGCTGCCCTGGAAAATGCTAAATGTGGTTGTGATGCTTGGTGCCATCTGCAGTGTGCCCGTTTATCCTGTCTTCACTGGCATTTACAACACTGCATAGGGCATCAGTGACTGTGGAGACAGAGATATGGAGTGACAGATTCATTTCCTTGGAGGGTCTGAGCTCTGGTGGGCCAGTGTGCCACCCTCCTTCTTGGGTCTGGGTCTCTTATAATTGGTGTTGGCTTTACTTTGTATTTTCACATCCAACGCTTCCTCTTTTTAGTCTAACAGTTCCAGTACACATTCTTCTGGTTTGTAAATCTTACACTAACCTTTCGACTAATTTATTCATGTAAGGTTGCCAAACCGATTTAACATTGACTGTTCGATGCCAGCTAATATGCTTTATTTTCAAAATACTGCTCCTCCTAAGCCTCTGATTTAAGGGACATGTGTCTTATTTAGAGAATACTAAACAGGCACCAGGATAAAGTCTGTAACCACTATGCGTGGGATATTCCCAAATGACTTATGTAGTTGAAACAAATATATGACCTTCTTTTACATAAAGCTATAAAACACATCAGGTCACTAACACTTAGTCCTCTTGCCCATGATTAAAATATAAATATTCAAGAATAAATGTTGTTTTATGACTTGACCATATGTTTATCATATTATTTTGCCAGAACAAGTTACAAAGTGTAGATCATTGTTTAAAACTTTCACTTTGTCTATGTGTGTGTGTGTGTTTTTTTTAATAGTAATGGAATATGAAGGGCACGCTCTGTCACTGCTTAAGGAATGTGAACTCCAGGGATTTGATGGGTAGGTTATATTATTAATATATATCATGTCATTTATGTATTAAATGCCTTCAGTAGTTTTAGCCACATATTTGGAACTAACATTTAAAAATATTTGTAGTGTATGTACTCTGGCTCTATCTTGTTCATATCTATGTAATAATAATTAATGATAACAATATGCCATCTCTCAGGATCTGGCATAGGAAAGCAAAGAGAGGAATCTAATTATAAATACTGGGAAATGACAGTGTACTACCCTATACTTATTAATGTGGATCCATTTGCATCTCTAATTATTGGCTTTTACCATGTATCTAGAAAAGTACTGATGGAAGATGTTATACTGGTCACATGGCATAACTATATGATGATCCTCTTTTACAAATTAGTTGATAGGTTTAATAGCTACCCATTGGTTAATTTGTGATAGATTGAAGGAAGATATTTTATAAATACAAGTAAATAAATACATTATTTTCAGAAAGGATAAGAAATAATTTTAATTATTTCATAATGTAGTGACTACAATATAGGTATGTTATTCACAATGGGCATTGGAAACCATTGTTTGCAATACATTGAAGTGTACAGAGATTGTTCACTGGCATGCAAACATTAGAACCAAGGCAAGAGATACAATTGTGATTTTTTAAAATTAGGTGAACCAATTTGCTAAAGTATTGGATTGGTGTGTAAGACTAAAACGTATTATATTCTTTTAGGGAAGATTTTTTTTACATGAGTAGATATTTGAGAATTTAAAAAATTGACAAGTGTGTGAATTATTTGTGTTACATGGTGATGGGCAGCGGGCAGGGGCAAAGACCCATAAGGTCAGGAAAGGGAGTTAGATCTGGCCTTTCACCAAAGTGAACGGCATTAACTTTCCCAAAGAATGATTTGAATGTGTTGGGGAGGGAAGTGATGCAATCAAAATCGAGTATTGGCAGGGCTGTTTTTCAGAAATGCTTATTTATTTATTTTTTGGATAAGGAGAAAACAATAGCTGTTGAGAAAGAAAATGCAGTAAGACATGATTTTTCCAAAAGGAATCTAATTGAGGGAAGTAAATCTAGATAGCAATACTATATAAGCATTGGGAATGAAAAATATGGGGTAAGAGATTACTTCAGAACTTTATACTTAGAGGTAAACAAAAACATTAATAGGCTTCATTTAGAACATTGTCTTACAAGTATACAATTTAAGAAAAGTCCTTGGGGGAATCATGCCCACCAACTACCTATTTGAATATGCTGCATAGTCCCTCCTTAGGCCTCATGAGTACATGAAGGTAGCAGCATTACAAATGAGTCCCTGCTTCCAAACTTGATTAGATCAAGAATGAGAATAAAGATATCACAGATATTAAACTTGGTCTTACACAGCAGCATTACAAAATGTTCTGCTGAATGCAGTATCTATCAATATGTTTTACTGGTATTTGTACTGGCTAAAGGGATGAAAATAACTTCAGAATGAAGAAAGACTATTGCTGAAGTGTAGTATAGTAATATTTTTCACTTTACCTGAACATATTTAATCCTTATTTATTTTTCATGGCAAGTGTTGTTATTTTTCAGTGTAGAGCTAAAAGATACATAGATTTTTCAGTTATTGCTTACATCTTACAAACCAAATAGTTTGGCCTAACCATTATTTGAATTATGTAAGTGTTTCTAAACTCTAGGGCATGCTGATTTATTTCAGACTTACAATAATTTAAAATTTCTACTGAAAGTCATCTTCTGTGTTTTAAGATTCTTTAGATCAGGGGTCCCCAACTCCCAGGCTGCAGACCAATATCAGGCAGTGGCCTTTTAGGAACTGGGAGGCACAGCAGGAGGAATGGCAGAAGAGGGACCATTTCCACCTGAGCTCCACCTCCTGTCAGGTCAGCAGGAGCATTGGATTCTCGTAGGAGTGTGAGCCCTATTGTGAAATGGGCATGCAAGGGATATAACTGGGAATGCGAGGGATGTAGGTTGCATGCTTTTGATGAGAATCTAATGCTTGGTGATCTGAGGTGAAATAGTTTCATCCTGAAACCATCCCTCTCCCACCCCACCCCACCCCTCAGTCCATGGAAAAACTATCTTCCCACAAAAAAAGGTCCTTGGTGCCAAAAAGGTTGGGGACCACTTTAAATAGCTTATTTATTTTTGTGGGTTCAGTTTTCCCAGTAGAAGCTGATATGGTAGTTGGAGTAATTGTCTTGATAAAATGGCAATTTTAAGTCACTGTACTTAGAATTACATAGAGAGATATATGAGGAGAATAATAGAAACAGTTTCTTCAGGTACTTCAAAGGAACAATTCTCTTGCAAGTAAAATTGTTTGAAAAGAGAATATTCTACATTGGTGAGTTTTCTGTTCCTGAACCTGTTCTAAAGAGTGGCTAAAGGAAAATTTTGGGGGAAATTTATAGAAGAGGTACAGAGATGAGAGAAGGTTAACCCCAAAATGCTATGACATTTTGATGACAGACAGACTCACATTTCTTTAAGAACTTTAGCCTAAAGTACCTCCAGCTCACACTAGTGGAGCTATTCATAGGGAGTGATTAGGAAATCACCTAGCAGTTTGGTTTCTAGATACAGGCTGAGAAAGTTAAGAGCCAAGAAAGATTCTATATATAGTATTTAGTAAAGCAAAACGATTTGGTAAGTAATGTTTAAGAAATGCTATTTGCTAAGATTTTGGAGTTTTATTTTTTTTAATGCGTTCCATATGTTTCTATGAGACATCTTGTGACATTTCTAAACCCAACAGAACAGTGTATCAGCACTTACCACAGCTGGTTCTCCACTGCAGTGTGTCCTAGGAAACCTCTCAGATCCACCTTTAAACCTTGTAAGAGCTTAAGATTCTATATCGCTCCCTATTTTACCAGGCATGAGTAGGAAGTTTTATGAAGGAAAATAAAAGAATACCAGCTACATAGACTTGAAGCAGTAATACTTGCATTTGTAAGTGTGAGTATAGTTTTAAAAATCTATAGATTTTATGCAATTGTAAGAATATGAATTCCTTGCTATTATTTGTTTCACAATTTTAAAAAAATTGTTGAGTTATTTTCTCTTGTTCATTTCACCATTAATTAGACCCATAATGATCTAGACATTATTTGGATTATATTGACATTTTATCAGATTGAACTTATCTGTATTACTTAGTAAGGTAAAAAACAAAACAAAGAAACCCTTTTCTGGAAAGAAAAAACTGAATCAAAACTACAATAATATATTGAACATTTCATAAATGATGGGTTCATAGATAAGTATAAAACATTCATTAAAAAAATTTTATCACTCTTTAAAAATGGATATATTATCACTCAGTGTTTCTTTTCTAGACAGACTCATTCTGTTTGGAGTCCATGGCAAGGAGTTTACTTATTTTAAAAACAAGATTTGTCACATGTAAAAACAAGATTTGTCACATGCAAAGAATGAGTTACTCAAAGGTTTAGGTTTTAGAGTGGCACAAGTGTGATTAACTCACTATAAATGATTGAATATTTTGCTTTTTGCCTTTCTTGTAGTATTTAGACTCTTGTGGTATTTTTGTAAGAAGCTGTTGATGAAAAAAGCCAAACTGTAAAATATTTAAAGAGGTTTATTTTCAGTCAAATATGAGTGACCATGGCCTATGACAGCCCCAGGGGGTCCTGAGAACGTGTGCCCACAGTAGTTGGGTTACAACTTGGTTTTATACATTTTAGGGATACAGAAGTTATAGCCAAAGACATAAATCGATAAATATAGGGTGGTATACATTGGTTTGACCCAGAGAGGCGGACATCATGGAGCTGATGGTGAAGGGCAGCTCCCAGGTGAATTCAATGATTTTCTGATTGTCAGTTGGTTGATAAGCTTTGCTGAAAGATTAGAAGTCAGCAGAAAGAAATTCTTGAGTTAAGATAAACAGGGTGGTGTAGGCTGGGCGCAGTCGCTCACACCTGTAATCCTAGCGCTTTAGGAGGTCGAAGAGGGGAGATCACCGGAGGTCAGGAGTTTGAGATCAGTCTGGCCAACATGGCAAAACTCTGTCTCTACTAAAAATACGAAAATTAGCCGGGTGTGATGGCATGTGCCTGTAGTCTCAGCTACTCAGGAGGCTGAAGCAGGAGGATCTCTTGAACCCAGGAGGCAGAGGTAGCAGTGAGCTGAGATTACACCATTGTTCTCCAGCCTGGGCAACAGAGTGAGACTCCATGTCAAAATAAATAAATAAAATAAAAAATTATAAAAATAAAGATAAACGGAGTTGTGGAATCACAGGTTCTTATTATATAGATGAAGCCTCCAGATATCAGGCTTCAGAGATAATAGATGGTCAATATCTCTTATCAGACCTTAAAAGGTATCAAACTCTTAGTTAAATCTCTCATGGATCAGGAAAAGACCTGGAAAGGGAAGGAGATTCTCTATAGAATGCAAATTTCTCCTGCAAATTATGGCTTTGCAGGGCCATTTCAAAATATGTCAACAAAACACATTTTGAGGTAAAATGCTTTGATTTCCTCTAGGGCCTGCTATTTGTTATTTAATGGTATAAATAACAGAGTCAGGTTGGAGTTGGGGATCTTATTGCTACAAAGTCTGTTTTGTCAGTCTTATGATCTACTTTTTTTTTTTTTTTGAGATGAAGTCTCACCCTGTCACCCAGGCTGGAGTGCAGTGGTGCAATCTCGGCTCACTGCAACCTCTGTCTCCCAGGTTCAAGCGATTCTCCTGCCCCAGCCTCCTCAGTAGCTGGGATTACAGGCATGCACCACCATGCTCAGCCAATTTTTTGTATCTTTAGTAGAGACGGGGTTTCACCGTGTTGGCCAGGATGATCTTGAACTCTGACCTGGTGATCCGCCCTCCTTGGCCTCCCAAAGTGCTGGGCTTACATGCGTGAGCCACCATTCCTGGCCTATGATCTGCATCTTAATGTCAGTGCTGGTCAGTTGCACCTAAACTCCAAAAGACAAGAGGGTATAAGGAGGCACATCCAACCTCCCTTCCTGTTATGACCTGAACTAGTTTCTCAGATTTTCTTTGGTATCTTTGTGGCCAAGAGGGGAGGGTCCATTCAATTAGTTGGAGGGCTTAGAATTTTATTTTTGTTTTACAAAACTTACCTCCTAGGTTGAGTCACTGTATGTGAACATGATCTTAATGACTGAATAGTTGTTAACATAAATAAATATATATTTTCTAACTCACTTAATTTCACATTGGTTCTACTGGTAAACTGTTTTTCAAAATAACAAAATTCTCATAAGACTATTTTTATTAGGTTTCATATATACAAAAGGTATCTAATATATTGAATAATATTTCAGTTTCTAAGCCCAAATTGTCTTATTTCAAATCCCTGTTCTCTTACTTACTAGTGGTACAATCTTGAAAAAGTTTACTTAATCTTTCTATGTCTTAGTTTCCTAATCTGTAAATTGAGGGCAATAGTACCTATTGCTTAGTTATTTTCCACTTAAATGAGTTAATACATGGAGAATGCTAAGGAAAATGTCTAATATATATA
>NW_016804262.1:4068086-4090693 GCF_001698545.2 Rhinopithecus bieti
ATATATATATATATATATAGTAATTATTCACTAAATATTTTTTTATTGTTATAATTGTCATTTGTATTAGTTTCAAAAGATTTAACACAGAATGTGTTAAACACAGAATGTATTAGGGCAAAATTTCAGATATTTCAGAACATGCTCATAGGGAGGCCACCTCTAATAACTCTAGTAATATGTTAACATATGCTTGATGCTATAACTGTATGCAAGATTCTAGGAATTAAGTGTTCACATCCTATGTATATAAGGGTCGAGTTCTTTGGTGCTAAATTAGATTTTTTGGGGTATGACTTCACATAGTCTTTGTGGTCACACCCATATGTCAACATTTAGACAGCCAGGGATCAAGTGTTACATTTAAGTTCATAGATTAGAAATCTCATAGAGATTTTCAAAATCAGGTAAATTTCAAATAAAAGCTTGGTTTTTCATTTATAAAGATGAGTCTGTTGCCTATTTTGCAGACTTCTGAGGATATAATAGAAATTAGTAAACATATTACCTGATATATAGTTTGTCCTTAGTAAATATCCTTTTTCTCTGACTAGGTGGTCGCATTGCGAATCTCTGGAATCAGTTTAGACATAAGAATAAAACACACCTAATCAAAAATGACCTGGATCATATCTTGAGTCTTCTAACCAGAGTAGACTTGGATTGTCCAGGCTATGTGGAGCTAGTGGGATGTGGAAGGTGGGGACTAGAGGGAATAGATGGCTGAGAGGAAGATGGTGGGAACAGACTGAAAAGACACTTGCAGCCTCCGGTTGCCACCCTCCAGAGCTTCCTAAACTTAGAGAACCAATAACTACTGCTGACTGTGGCCCATGGGCAATTTCATCTGAAATACAATGTTTTTAAATGTATTGAATGCTAGGTGCTAGTATTTACAAATTAGGAGGCGCAGCCTTAAATCAGAATCTCCGGCTTCTCTAGAAAAACCAGATCTGGTTCCATTAGGCCTGCCGCATGATGTGAGTGGGCCACAGTGAAGAAGAGGCTGCACCTTTGGATTGAGCCTACTCTTCCATTCCTGCTGGGCCCTTGTAGCCCTTGAGTTGTGACATGTGCTTTCACTGAGGCAAAAATCCACTTTCCATTGGGTAAATTGGCGACATTTTGATACATAAAAATATTTTGCATCCTTTGAACACAAATGATTATGAAACGAATTTCTAGTATCTTATGTGTTACTTTCATGGATTCCACTCCCATAGTCTACTTAACATAAAGTTTTAAAAAATATACTAGTAGTACTATCTAGGATCAAAGACTAATACTATTAAATCTAGAAGTACCATATAGCACTAATATCAAGGAGATGAAATTCAGGTCAGGCTTGTAATTACTACATCCATATACTAATGATAATTAGCAGTTTCTTAAAGCTTCATATTCTACATGATTTTTATTGCTATCTCTCTTTTCAGAGCTTTATTGAGAATTAGCAGGATTTTATGACTTTAGCTGATGTTAGTTAAATGAATTGCAGATGACAGTATTATTAACAAAAAATGAGAATGGTATGCTTTTGGATGTTAGCAGAGCAAAACGCTGGTCAGATATGAGTTAACATGTTCAAATGTTTTCATATCTCTTAACACACTTAAAGCTATTTTGTCTATGGGGAATTATCTAGTTATTATATTTGTGAAGTAAACTTAACTGTGTAGCATTTGTGTCTTACCCATTGACACATATTAACATGTTTGAAGGTACATGTGAGCAGTCATGCACATAGACTACAAATTAGTAAACTATTTTGAAGTCTAGATTTCATGAATTATTACCAATCATATTGAAGTTTTGCCTTCTTTGCTTAATTTATATTTTTCTAGTGTTGTCTGTGTTGGTGGAGATGGATCTGCTAGTGAAGTAGCCCATGCTTTGCTTCTGAGAGCCCAGAAGAATGCTGGGATGGAAACAGACCGAATCCTGATTCCTGTCAGAGCACAGCTTCCACTTGGCTTAATACCAGCAGGCAAGGGAGTGGCTACAGATTCATTAAATTGACCCTTCTCCCTCTTTTCCATTCTTATTTGCTAACCTAGACAGCACAACACAGAATTAATGAACGGACTTTGAAAGATCCAGACTTCTGGCGTCCCCATTAGCAAACGTGAGACTTTTTACAAGTCATTTAATCTCTTTGAGCCTTATTTTTCTACTCTATAGAATAGGGATCACAGATATATTATTCACTTTATTACAAGGTTATTGCAGTACTAATCTTTGGGTTAGAAAAGGGTTTAATATATAGATAAACCATCAGTATATGGAATGGTTATTATTCTCCCTTCCCATAAAAAGATCTAATGATCACACAGTAAGAAGCAGGAAGTTTCAAAACAGGGCCCCTCCAGTCTAGCTGCTTATAATTCCATATGAAGTGAATATGGTAACTTGCATAATTGAAGTATAACCAGATCACCTTGAGAATGCCAAAATTACTTGTGACTGGAAGGAGGATAAGGTTTGGAAGGGTGAGATTCTTAAGGGCAAGGCTTTTTAATCTTTCTACTCACTGCCATTTTTTTAGCATCTAGAATAGACTATGCCACAGTGATGCTCAGTGAAGCCTATTAAGTGAATGCATGTAAAGAAGACTTTATATAGTAAATGACACTTGGATTAGGCCTTAAAATGGGTTGGAGCTGGCCTGAAAAGGTGAGAATGAGTTATTTTCTTGGCTGCAGAAGTAATAAAGCAAAGGCAAAACCCAGGAGTGTTTGAGGAATAGTGAAAAGGCCATTCAATGAAAGATTATGATATCAAAATAGGTCCAACCATGGAGGCTCCTGCATGCCACAGTAAGGGCTCTGAATTGTATTTCATAAGCAGTAGGGAATAATGGGATGTTTCAGAGCAAGGGGGCAACCTGATTGGAGCTTGTTCGAGGATTCATTTTGCCTCACCGTGTGGAATGATTAGAGGATGGGGCAGGAGAAAGTAGAGGTCAGAGACAGGGAGAACCGTTAGAGCAACACTATGATCCAGAAAAGACAAAACATCATTCAAAACTGATTGTATTACACAGCCACTCATTCCAAATAATTTAAATAAATGATAGTGAAGGAAATTATTTATTCATTTTAAAAGTCACACATTATCACTAAAAGCAGAATATTTTCCCTTATGATTACAGAAAATAATGCACATGGTTGAAAATTCATATTTTGATGACTTTATTCATTTAGTATGGATTTTAGTATACTTAGTATTGTTGATAAGTTGACAGAGCATAAGATATTCAAATGCCCTTTTAGAGTCAGAATTTAAAAGGAGAGAGAGATTCAGATACAATCTGATAATTCTAGAGTATATAGGAAAACCTAAAATGGTTTCTTAAGTAGAAGACAACAAGATAATTTTGACTCAGAGAGAAAAATGATGCATTTTGGGCCATCTTTTCATGGCATTTTATTTCTTGACCTTTTTATTTTACTTTAGTAGTTCTGACTATAATGGTGGAAAGTTTCCACCATTTCCCTCCATGCAAAGTGGATGTGCTTAGGACACTTCATTAGTACTTAAATTCCTGAGGTCATTCATCGACTGCCATACATCAGAAATAGAAAGATGGGTGTCCCTTACAGGTATGCATTTGACATAAATTTGGTGGTTGGCTATAAAAACTGGTGGTTATTCTTATGTTTTTAGTATGTAATTCAGATTTTATAAAGGAATAGCATTGAGTTTTATCACTATAACAATTTTTAAGAGTATTTCTGATTTGGGAAGCATTTTATGTCTTCTTTGGATATTTGTAGTAATGCCATTTTAACATGTCTTGTTTAGAAGACACAGTATGCTGCCAAAACTCTGGTCATTGTATAGGAGTTCTAGCATTCTAATTCTGTCTAATAGGAGGGGAAAGTCATGTATGGGATATGTTTAATATGAGGACTCTATGCCTAGTCAGGGCTTTTGATAGAGAATGGGAACAAGAACCAGGCAGGAAGTTTTCAAGCTGAACATGAGGAGACAGTGTGCCTTTGAAGCCATTTGCCTCCTGGAGAGAGACACCCAGAGGGAGAGTGTTTAGTAAATTAATCCACTGAGCCAACAGACTAAGCCACTGAATTATGGTCAGACTCAAATGGATCAGATGTGGGGAAGCCTGTATTTGAACTGCTGGCCATTAGGAATGGTGTTTGTTGCTATGGGAACTGGTACTAAGGAACTATACTGAGAGAATCTGATTAAAGGGGGAGGGGGAATGGAGGAAAAAAGCCTGAGAGGACATAAAAATAAAAAAGCAATCCAGTTGTTGTAAAACAAGGCTCAATCCACATACTGATGGCTGTGAACCATATATTCCTATAGAGTTTGCATAAATAAATTCATGCTTTCCAATTAATTTGAGGAGAATAAAATATTGCCAAGGGACTGTTAATTTCTATGATATTTCAGGCAAAGAACCAAAGTGTAGGTGCCGTTTTCGTGAGAATTTTAGATATGCTTGACTAGGAAGTCATTACATCACATTTATCTGTTTGGATGTGGGAGACATTAACAGCCTTATGAATATTCATGGTGTCTGGTTAATTAAGTTAATTGTTCTGCAGAAGTGCTTGCACTTCCAAGGACAATTTTTTTTTTTTCCCGCCTCCATAGTTTCTCTGGTATTTCATCAGTAATTCTTTACATGAACTGCTACTTCTGTCCTTACTTTTTGTATTTGGAACATTTTAGCAGCTCTCGGGAGGGAGTGGTGGGCAAAGTTTCTGGTAGCGTTAAGAAAAATAACTTTCAGGCTAATTAAAATGTTTACCTTGAGGTAGAACATTTATAGCTTTTGTGAGAACATTAAACTTACACCATTGTTATTTATGTGAGCAGCACTTTCTTTTGGCATGTAGACATCTTTTCAAATAGAGTACAGTTTCCTGAAACAAAATGCAATCCATCTTTCAGATTATCCCAACAAAATACAGAACAAGCTATCATTTTGCAATCTTACATATGCTTTCTCATAAACTTTCCTTTTTTCTTCAGAGTGTCAAAAACCACATTTAAAGACTGAGGTTCAGATTAATGAGTAGTCAATGACTAAAATAATTTTCTGACTTCTAGTCATGTCTGTTGTCACTGCCAACTTCTACAGAATTTAGAGGAAAGTTGCAAAACCTGAGAAGACATGAACAATTTTTAAAGCCATCTCTAGCATTCTAAGGAAAATTTGTACTTGGGCATATTCAGCATACTTCAAACTCACAGGGAATATCTGGGGGATGGGACCCAAGTCTAAACATAAAAGTTTTATACATCTTATACATATAGCTTGAAGATAATGTTACATAACATTTAAAATATTTTTCTATATGAAACAAAGGTTAGACCGTACTTTGACTGCTACCCATCACATGAAGTGTGGAATTTTCCAGTAGTGGCATCATGCTGGCACTCAAAAATTTCTAATGTTGTAGCATTTTGGATTTTAGGTCTTCAGATTAGGGACAATCAGTTTGTTTATATACACAATGGAATACTATTTGGCATTAAAGAGGTCCTGTCATTTACAACATGCGGATGAACCTGGAGGACATTATGAAATGAGACAGACACAGACAAATACCACATGATCTTACTTTTATGTAGAATCTGAAAAACTTAAACTCATAAAAGCAAACAGTGAAATGGTGGTAACTGGGGCTAAAGGGTGGGAAGGATTATGATTTCTGATTTCTGATTTTCATGATTATTAGAAGTTAAGACACCTCGATTTTCCCACCAGTCCACAGAGGCAAAGAGCTCCCCAAGTCAAGCCCCTTTAATGTTTATGTGTGACTGAAATCTGAGATACAGGGGACAATGCCAGCTAGCCCCTCCCATTCCCGGGAGGCTAAAGAGAATTTAAAATTATTAAGAACAGAATGAATACAGCTATAATTTTTCTTGAATTAAAGAATATAACAAGTCCAATAATAGCCAAGAGCTGTGAAAGCATGGATGTGATGTGTTCCGGTTATCAAGGCAAAGACCAGGCCTCTGGATTTTGCTAATCAGAAGCATTTCTATGTGATCATACATAATTGCTTCCATTTGTGTTACTTTGAACTGATATGTACTTGGGTTACTAAATTGGAGCAGCTGAGGCAGCTTAGCCATTATCAACCAAGAGGTCATTAAAATCATAATTTTTTAGGTAACTAAGAATAAACATATTTAATTATTATTAATAAGTAAGTACAATTACTTTTAGTAATACCAATGCAAAGAAAAGTTTATTGTAATGAACTGGCAAACTGGTTCCATAAAAAAGGCAAGTTATGCTGTGACCCTTGTTACTCAAAATATGGCCTACTGTCAAGCAGGAATGACAATACTTGAGTGCTTATTAAAATGACTCACATGAGTTGAGAATCAATGTCTTGTACCTCAAGAAGACATTAATGCCCATTCTCACCACTCTCATTAAAATAGTACTAGAAGTTCTAGCCAGAGCAATTAGGCAAGAGAAAGAAATAAAAGGCTTCCAAATCATAAAGACGGAAGCTAAATCGCCTTTGTTTGTAGGCACCATCTTATTTATTTAGGAAACCCTAAAGGCTCCATGAATGGTCAGAGCTAATAAACAAACTCAGTTAAGTTGCAAGACACAAAATCAACATACAAAAATCAGTAGCATTTCTGTACACTTACAACTATCTGAAAAAGAAATCAAGAAAACAATCTCTGCACAGCAAAAGAAACTATCATCAGAGTGAACAGGCAGCCTACAGAATGGGAGAAAAATTGTGCAATGTACCCATCTGACAAAGGTCTAACATCCAGAATCTATCTATAAGGAACTTAAACATATTTACAAGAAAAAAACAATTCCATCAAAAAGTGGGCAAAGGATATGAACACTTTTCAAAAGAAGACATTACGTGGCCAACAAACATATATATATATATATATATATATACACATATAAAAAAGCTAAATATCACTGATCATCAGAGAAATGCAAATCAAAACCACAATGACCATCTACACCAGTCAGAATGGTGATTATTAAGTCAGGAAACAATAGATGCTGGCAAGGCTGTGGAGAAATAGGAAGACTTTTACACTGTTGGTGTAATGATATAGCTAGCAATTGGGAGGTAGAAAATAGACATTCGTGATCAAAAAAGCTGTAAGCGGTTACTATAAACTATTTGTAAATTCCTAAGTAATTTAAATATTCAAATAATTGTGTAGACATTTGATGTGCATCTATAGTGTGAATAAGAACTTCTAATATTCACATTAGCTTTTCTGATTTTATAAATTCTCATTTATTTTTCATCTGATCATTGCAGAATGACATCTATATAAAGTAAGAGCAAATGTTAATTGAACACATTCTACCCTGATAGTGCATGTTTTAAAATTGCTTTGGCAGGATCTACCAATGTACTGGCACATTCTCTTCATGGAGTTCCTCATGTGATAACTGCAACATTGCACATTATAATGGGTAAGAATTCTTCCAAAGCAGTTCACATTTTATAAGGAAATTTTGATTTATATAAGGAAGGCTATCTTATTTCCATCAGACTTTAAGGAAAGGCAGGTTCTTTGTCTCTCAAACTAGAGAAATGTTTGACTAAAAAAATAAAGTAGTGCTTTACTATGTGGACTGCCTGTCTTTTCAGAATACTTGCTTTGTAAAGAGTAGTAAACTAAGTTTTACTATAATCTCTATAGACAAAAAATGTAGTGTGCTCAAAATAATTTTATAACTAGATGAAGAAAATTAATGCATACTCCTTAAGTATATCCAACACTGATGTAGGACTGTACCAAGACTCTAGGACTAAGATTATGTTATTAACAAAAAAACATACCAGAAAAAAAATTTCAGCCAATGTATGTCTATAGATATTTTATTATCCCACTTAGTAGAAAGCATATAAGCTCAGGTGTATGTAATACCAAACTACTGCAAAATCTAAGTTTACCTTGCCCATCTATTTTAACTTCATTTCTTTGACCATGTTTCATAGAAATAGCAATAAGCTGAAAAATTTAGTACTCTGTTTCTTCACTAGCACCTGAGCAAGTTAAAAATGGTAATTGTTGTAGTTATAGATAAAGGGAACTGAAGAGAAAGTGAGGATGTTCATGGTCTACTGTACCTTGAGATATTCTCCTATAAGCCAATAAATATGCTCTCTCATATTTGCTATTTTGATACAAGTCCTGTACTCACTGACTAATATTTAATATAATATTCAAGGGCATGTACAGCTGGTCGATGTCTGCACCTTCAGCACCGCTGGCAAGCTTCTTCGCTTTGGGTTCTCAGCCATGTTTGGCTTTGGTGGAAGAACTTTGGCTCTGGCAGAAAAATATCGATGGATGGCCCCTAACCAACGGAGAGATTTTGCTGTTGTTAAGGCACTGGCAAAACTTAAGTAAGTCTTTTTCTTAAACCAGTAATTTTGTATCCCAGGTTCAATGACTGTTAATAACAAATTTCATTATATTTTAGGGCAGAAGACTGTGAAATATCATTTTTACCATTTAACAGCTCTGATGATGTGCAAGAAAGGTAGGTAAAAACTCAATGTAATACAGATAACCTATATCTTTCTTTAAAGCATAAAACGTTCTGACAAACAATTGATCAGACTTAGGATCTTTGGTTATTTTTCTAACACAGTAGTAAAGAATATAGAATCACAGACTCTTACAGGTCCTAGGAAACAAATAACCACTTGCTCAGCCTTTTTCTCTTCCTCCTTCTTTCTTTCCTCCGTTCCTTCCCGCTCTGTCCCTCCCTCCCTCCCTCCTTCCCTTCCTCCCTCCCTCCTTCCCATCTCTTTTTCCCTTCCTTTTCCTTTTCTTTCGTTTATTTTTTTTTCCTTTTTCATTTCCTTCTTTTCCTTTTTCCCTTTCTTTCCTTTTCCCTTTTCTTTTGCTATTTATTGAGTGCCTACTATATGCCAGGCACTTTGAATACAACAATGCATCAAAAAATGAACAAAACACACAGTTTTGTCCCTCATGATAATTTTGGTCTAGTGTGTAATATAAATATTAAAGCCATATTAAAGAAGGGTTATAGTCTTTAAAGAAATAGTAAATTATTGTTCCTTATAATACTAGTGTATCTTTAAATGAATCAACACATTATGTTGGCAGCAACAAAATTGTACGTTTTTATTTACTATCTAATCAAAGAAAGTAACATATGTAATGATGAGTTCTCTAATTTTCTCATATTTAATAGATTTGTGTGTGTGTGTGTGTGTGTGTGCATTGCCTGTTTTATATCTTTGTTTTTTCTTTCTTTTAGGAGGGCACAGGGATCTCCCAAATCTGGTGAGTACAAAAGTATCTCCTTGAGAACTGTGCCAGGTTCTGTTGACATTTTGCTCTGGTGAGGGAAAATAACCAATCACTCTCATTACCTTTAGACTGTAATGATCAATGGCAAATGATCCAAGGTCAGTTCTTGAATGTCAGCATTATGGCAATTCCTTGCCTGTGTTCAGTGGCACCTAGAGGCTTGGCACCTAATACCAGGTTAGTAAGCGTTTTTATTGAATTGTTGATACATTTCTTATAGACCATTTTTTTCCAGGATATCCAATTAACTGTTAGTTAGCTAGAAACTTAACAGGTAGTTTATCTTTGTATATTAGAGAGTCTAAGGGATTTGTCGTCACAGTAGGTTGAGAACAATTGTTGAACTGGAATAATTAGCAGATAATCATTGACTATTTAAGGTCACTGAGGCTAAAATATTTCCTAAGTTTTATTGATAGAATTTTATGCCTACTTTGCTTGATTTATTCATTTAGTTGTGGAGAACATTATATTAAATACTGATATTTCTTGTGAATGTCTTTGCTTTCTAACTTTAATGCAAACATAAACATCCTTAGCATGAAAAATCACATAAATGTATATTTGATACTGTATTAGTCTGTTTTCATGCTGCTGATAAAGACATACCCGAGACTAGGTAATTTACAAAAGAAAGAGGTTTGATGGGCTTACAGTTCCACGTTGCTGGGGAGGCCCCACAATCATGGTGGAAGATGAAAGGCACATCTCACATGGCAGCAGACAAGAGAGCTTATGCAGGGAAATTCCTATTTTTAAAGCCATCAGATCTCATGAGACTTTTATTCATTACCATGAGAACGGCACAGGAAAGACCCACCCCATGATTCAATTATCTCCCACCAGGTCCCTCCCACAACACATGGGAATTATGGGAGCTACAAGATGAGATTTGGGTGGGAACACAGAGCCAAACCATATCAGATACCTTTAGTCAAAAGAAACATTTCAGTTCTATTTAATGTGAATAGTAGCGCATATCAATCTCCTGCCCACATTTTCAATTGAATGAAATATGAGACGTCTTATATATATCTTTTTATCCATAGGATATAGACGTTCCTTGTCTTGCACATTCTTCTTAAGCAGCTGTCCATTATGGGCTGAAAATATTTCTTTCCTAAATCCAATTCTGTAGAGCATAGGAGAAAGGATCATGTGTGTTGTGAAATATAGCCAATAAACAGGGAAATATTCGAAGTTAGAGAAGAAAACAGAGAAACTGCAAACTTGGATATTGAAAACCCAGATGACAAGGTCCTCATTAATTACATCTAGTGCTAAAACTTGAAAGGAGTATTTTGAACCTTGTGTGATTTAGAAATTGAGCCTGGTGGTTTTCCCCCACACCCTCAGAAATCCTAGATAGCTGTGCGCTTTTGTAATGTAGTTTCCCTGACTAAACTTGAAGATGTGGCTAGCTGACCAAGGAGCTATGTTTGGCAGAACTTGAGACAATGTTTATCTAACCCTGCTTGTTCAAGGACCTTCTTGGGAGGGTAGACGTCTTCTGGGAGCAATTGATTCATAGCTCCTTCAAAGCCATTCCGTAAATGTTCAGCTTGACTAGAATTCCACTGTTGACTTTCCAGGCTTAATCAGTATTGATGAATTTTTCAGAGAAGGATGACTAATTAGAGATTTCTTCTGTGGTTTATAATCACAACATGCCATCTTTGCAAAGGCCTTTCGATCAAGACTCATTTGACCAGAGATTTTTCAGAGATGTAGCTTCTGATGATTCAGGATGATTGAACAGGAGATTTCACTTTCTGCTTCTTCCCCCACCATGATAAATAAAATTTATGTTAAAGTATCTCAGTGCAAATTGCCAATAGGAACTAATATTCTTGTATTCTAAGTATTCTAAGATTAAATATGTTCATAGATGTGAGACATTTAAAGCAGTGTCAGCCATGTATGTTGTGTTTCTATTTCAAGTAAAGATTGCAAAGCAGGCATAGGATAATGCTTTTAATGTTTATAAAATTAAGCAATTAAAAAAAAAGATGCACAGTAACACTACCATGAATGTTTTGGTGCTGTTTATTTTTAATTGGGAAGAAGAAGCATGATGGAAAGAGTGCTGAGCACCTGGAGTATTGGTGCTGATGACCATTTTTAATCTGTGTGCCTTTGAACAAATCACTGAAACTTGAAGTTGTCTTTTCCTTCTACGTGAAATGAGTGAATGATGAGATAATCTCTAAGGTCCCTTACAGCTCTGACCTGAGCTTCCATAAGACACTAAGAGCTCTTTTTTTATTTTGTTGTTAGATTAACTTCATGTTTGCACTGAAATCAAGCTAGAAGTCATTTGTATGTATTTCTGCAAACTGCCTTCTATAGCTTGATGCATTTGCAAGTGGCTGTTTTGGCACTAAATCACACCTCTGAATTTTCAGTCTCATATATTGGATGGAACAGTTATGCAAGATTAAAATGTTCAGTCATTTAACTGAACATGTGTGGCAGCATTTGTTCACTCCATTTCATCCATCCAAAGGACACTTTGATTTATTTCATTTCGTATGTCACTTAGACCTTCTGTCCATAAATAAATATTTAAATCACACTTTAGATTTTAGAAAATGTTGAGCTATTTGTTACACCATTTGCGTATATTAACTATTCTATAACTTTTAACAACATAGTTTCACATTTAGAGTTTCTAATTACATTGTATTTTAAATTATGTCTTGATATGTGAGTAGGAAGCTTGATGGTTTGTTTTGTAAAATGCTCTAATGTAAGAGCTTATTGAGAAGGAAGCCAATGATTTAATAAAACTCATTTGAAAGCCTGCATCATTTAAAAAATAATAGCAAGATACGGTTTATGAATTTTAGGTAAATGTAACATGGTGATTTATCTATCTTGTCCAATACTTTCAATAAACAGTATTCTTGTTATCAGGAACAGTGTGTCATAATTTTTGGTATAATCTCTCAGTAAACTTCTTAATGTCTAATAGAAATATTTAATTTCAGATTAAATAATGGAAGTATGGCTCTTATAATTGCCCGAAACACTTCTCGGCCAGAATTTATAAAACACCTGAAAAGATATGCCAGTGTAAAAAATCAGGTATAGTAAATTCTTTTTGTTACTTATTTGTAAAGCTATTAATCGTGTAGAAGAAGATGCTACAAGAGTTGACATCGAGTCCTGCCTCATAAGAAGGTTTTATTTTCTTCTGAATATATTAAACTTTTTTTCCAATCTGTTTCATTCAAATTTTGAAAAGCATCCACCAGTATTAATATAGATTGGCCTTTTTTGAATGATGAATTAGTGGGTTATGTATATATAACCACAAAGATAAAATAGGAAATGTAGTGCTATCTTGCAATGTGAAATAAATTAAAGATAAAATTACATACTCAGGCTGTTCTTCATAATGAAAAGAAGTGAAATTTGAGAGTGTAGCCTTCTTGATATTATGGCAGCAGACTTTCTAAAGTTATGATCTTTAGATCTTCCTGACATTTGTTTGCATATCTGCCTATGCTCATTGATTGAAATAGATCTGTAGATATGTATTTAAAAATATGACTTTTATATAAATATTCATTCAAAATGAGGATGTGTGAAGATATATATTTCCACTTAAGTGATTTGCTTTAAAAAGAAACAGTAACTATTACAAGCCATATTATTTTGGCAGATATTTTGACCTGATTATTAGGAAAATGATCCTAGAAATATGTGAATTTCTGAAATTGTGAGTCTTTCAAGTACATAGGTATGGTTGTAAAACCATATAGTTTCACACTTTTTTTTGTTTTTTTTTGAGATAGAGCCTCACTGTGTTGCCCAGGCTGGAGTGCCATGGCGTGATCTCGGCTCACTGCAACCTCCAGCTCCTGGGTTCAAGTGATTCTCCTGCCTTAGCCTCCTGAGTAGCTGGGATTACAGGCTCACGCCACCACACCCAGCTAATTTTTATATTTTTAGTAGAGACGGGGTTTCACTATGTTGGTCAGGTTGGTCTTGAAAGTCCTGACCTTGTGATCTGCCCATCTTGGCCTCCCAAAGTGCTGGGATTACAGGCGTGAGCCACCACACCCGGCCCACACATTTTTAAAGTTATAAAATGGTGCTTGGATATAGTTGGGAGAGCACAGATGGGAGGAGGAGGAGGAGAGTAAACTCAGCCAATGACTGGCAGCTGAACCTTGCTTATGTACCATAGCCATTACAAGTCTCTCCATTTTTGCCTCATATTTTCAAACTTTCTTAGGTCATCTTCATGAAGTTTGATCTTCTGTCTATAACATTATTTGATCCTCATGTATTGAACAACTAACTGGGCTGCTTAGGAACGTAAATCATAAAAAAGTTAGATACAGTCCCACTTCCTTAAATGTCAAAGTAGATCAGCAGAGATAATGTAGGTTGTGAGCCTGCGTCACAACTTTATGTATGTGTTTGGGTGGAATATGGAGACTTATTGATTTTTCAAAGGAATGTATGCATTTTCACATTTTACTAAATTTCTAAACATTAAAATCAATTTTTTAAAAACCCAAAGCACTATATATTCATTGCTGTTTTTAAGTCAGAAAATAGAAACAAGAAAATGATTTTAAGCACTCAAAAATTCCATGTTCCTCAGGATAAGTATCATTACATTGGGAGAAGTTTTTCCAAATCCTTTTGTATTACATAAATGAGAACTTAAGTGACCATTAACCTCATTCATGTACCCCTATTTGAGAACTTAAATCATCTTAACCTATTAATGTACCCCTGGGAAGTTCTGTATTTATTTTGGGGAGGTGTATGTTGCACAAACTGTTTATGGAAGGTCTCTTTTGAATTTGCCCATGGGGCAAGTCTCTCAGGCAAGTTTTGTAAACAGTCTTTTTTTTTTTAAATCAATATACCTTTCTTCTGATTTTAAAAGCAGTGGTTCCCTTACACATAAAGACAGACATACAGAAAATAATACAAATCTGTGTCGATAGGAAGATGCTTTCTAAAAGAGATAATATTATGCAGGATTTATCATATTTTCTCATGTACTCTACCAGGCATATCTTGCTTTTGACACAAGAAACAGTTGCCTGTGTGTGATTCACTGGCCTTAACTCTGATTTATTTATCAACTTTCAAAAATTAAAATCCATGCTATTTTTTTTTTTTTTTTGCAAATAATTCTAAAATATTTTGCATAGTGTATATAGTAAGAATAATTAGATTGATTCCCAGGGTGACTGCTTTCAAGCAATGTTAATTTGATTTGTTAATTATCTACACAGGTGTGTGTATTTAGGCTCTTTCCTTCATGGTGACATTAAAAATGTGAATTTATATACATTTTGTAAGATTATGAAAATCAGATCTATGTAAAAGTCATATCTACTGCATAATTCGTAGCAGTGCTGGTATTCAGGAAGGAAAATGTGACAATTCAGTTTAAGGACAGTAACATCAGCTTCTCTGAACCATGTTTACCAGGTTAAATAAGCGAGTGTTACTGTATAACACTATAAAACAGATTGAAACCACCATGTGCAGTGTGGCTCCTGTTCCTTCCCCATCTCTGTGTAAAATTAGATAGAGGGTGAACACTATCCTTCAAAGCCCTTGCAGCTCCATCCTATTGCTTTGCCCCCCTTCTCACTGTCCACACTTTTCTCTTTCATTGTGACCATTTTTGGTAGGGAGTTTAAAACCTTAAATGTGAGTGCTTCCCCTGAGATTTGTTTACAGCGCTCTCATCTTCTTAGGATGCCCTCTCCTGGATGGCCTCATTGCCCCTGACTTTTGAACTATCTGAACATCATATACTCCCAAGGGTTCTGTCATCTCATCTTATCTGCAGAACCTCTGTCTTCTTGTATGCCACAGAGGTTCTGAAACTCACCGGCATCTGGAGGCCAACATGTCTACGGCTGACCTTATCTTTTCCCCTAAAGTTGTTCCTTCTGTGTTGCTCTGTGTGGGTCAATGGCACCACTTTCTACCCATCCAAGTTATCCTGGATTGTTCCTTCTTCCTCATTCCTCACTACCAGTCCCCTAACTTGTTCTGTTGGTCTCCTCTTAAATGTTTTTAAAATTTCTCCCTCACCTTAATTCAAACTTTAATCCTTTCTTGCTTACAGTAGCCTCCTTTTGGCCTTTCAGGTTCTCTGGTTTTGTCTTCCATAACCTCCTTTTAGAGAAACTTTTTTCTAAGACACACATTTGATCTCTCTCCTGCTTAATTCTTCAGTGCCTTACTCTTGTTGTCAGAATAATATGGAATTTCCTCAGTCTGGAGTACGCAGCCTTTATATCCAGGTCCCTGCCTGTGTTGCAACCCTATCTCTTATTAACACCCTCCACCACATTCCCAGTGTTTTGGCATTTTATTCATTGACTAAGGTTGCCATAACAAATACCATAGAAAAGATGGCTTAAACAAACCAACGTATTTCTTTCATGGTTCTAGAAGCTAGAGCTGCAAGATGATGTCAGCAGGTTTGGTTTGTCCCGCGTCTTCTCTCTCTGGCTGGCACACGGCTGCTTTCTCACTGAACCCACAAGTGAGTGGTCTTTCCTCTGTTCATCCCCGATGCCTTTTCCTGTGTCCAAATTTCCTCCTCTTACAAGGACACCAGTCGTATTGGATGAGGGCCTGAAGACATCATTTTAGCTTAATCACCTCTTTAAAGATCTTATCTCCAAATAGTTATATTCTGAGGTATAGAGGGCGAGAATTTCAATACAGGAATGTGAGGGCCAAGGGACATGATTGAGCACCTAGGAATCACACTGGATTCTGTGTAGTTGCTTGACCATGGTTTGCCTCTAGTTTTGTAAATGCTTCCTCTCTCCAGACTTTCTTCTCCAGGCTAAATATTCTATGTTCTTTAAGGCTCAATTCAAATGGGAAGCTTTCCCAACATCCATAGACTGTTTGCCTCCTCTTGTTTCCTGCATTGAACTTCACGCTTGCACCATCATTGGCACTTTTGTGTATCACAACTGTAACTGCTCACTTCTCCTCCCCATGCCCCAAACATACCCTCACACAGGATACTAAGCTCTTAGCTCCCTAAAGTCCCACTTAACAATGTCTGTGGCTTCACAGTTAAAGCATTTGAAGGATGGCTAGATCTTCATTTTGTGAGGTGTGCACATGACAACTGATGATTTAAGATAATAGACTTACTGGTGGTGGCTGTCAATTCTTGGCATTCCTTGGCTTACAGCTGCATCACTCCAGTCTCTGACTCTGCCATCCTTGGCATTCTTCTCTCATAAAGACATCAAGCATATTGGATTAGGGCTCATCCTAATGACCTCATCTTAGGTTGATTCTACCTGCAAAGACCCTACTTCTAAACAGGTGACATTCACAGGCACCATGGGTTAGGACTTGAACATAGTTGGGATGGGGGAGGGAAATGTAATTTAGCCCATAACAGGCAGTTGTTGATAATTCATTTAACACACACTAACATGAATGATTATGGAGATAATTCTATAAGGATGAGGCATGTAGCCAAGGCTTTATACCCAAGGTGAGAGATCTAATGCAGTTACTGTCAAACAGTTTTGCTTGGGGCCCTCTAGTTCTGAACCTCAGTCACAGCAGCTGATGCCATGATATCATGTACTGTTTAACTGTGTTTACAGTATAAACCGGAAAGTCAGCTGGACCTTGGTATCTACATATGTAAAATATGGGTGTTGGGGAAAATGCTAGTTTTCTATCAACTTTTAAAACTATGTGTTGCATTGAGGTTTATATGTGGAAAAGAGGAAAAACTATGTAGATGCTGTTTAATTAGGAATATATTTCATGTCATTTATCTGAAAACTGAAATGAGTAGTTATGCATTTCTGCTAAAGTTACTTGGCTATATTTTCTTAATTATTTCAGAAAATACATAGTGCTTTTTCAGTATAGTTTCCTTAGGCAAACAAGAAAAAAGCACAAGTAGAAATTTACCTTGCACCATTCTATAGTGGTAAGTAAACAGTGATCTTGCAGTTCGTGTCCGTTGTTAAAAGTGGGAATGGGGCAAGCAAACACCTGTTAAAATCCGTATTTGAATGGCTTTCTCTTTTAAAAGAAGACATACATCCCATTTTATCTTCAGAGGTTTAGACCTGTGTTCTTCCAAATTAAATTCCAAGTGTGAAACTTGCACTAGTTTGCTTTATGTCAGCTAAACGAATTGACAAGTTGATAAACTCAATGGATTATACGTCTTCTGTATCTACAGGCCGGCATTAAATATTATCTTTAATTGAAAAATCTACAGTATCATTATTGTATGCAATTTCTCACAGATATGTACTATTTGTCATAAAACAAGATTTCTAGGTGCTAGATCTAAACCCAAAAGGCTTTGGATAAGAGATTCCTTCTTCCAAAAAAAAATTGGAGATCCCTGCTCATAGTCTCAAAGCTATTAAAATGTCAGCATACATGTTGATATTTACTTGTGAGAGAGGGCACAGTGAACTTCGTGTTAGTAGCTAGAGATAAACTAATGATTATTTGTATTTATTTTTAGTTCAATTTTCCATTTGTTGAGACTTACACTGTTGAGGAAGTAAAAGTTCATCCAAGGAATATTACTGGTGGATATAATCCAGAGGAGGAGGAGGATGAAACTGCTTCAGAAAATTGTTTCCCTTGGAATGTAGATGGTGATTTAATGGAAGTTGCATCAGAGGTCCATATTAGGTAAGTCTTAATTATTTCACCGCTTTATATGTCAACCAGTAAACGTAAATCTAATGGTACAATGAAAGCTCTCTTCTCTGAATTATCAAAGCAGGCAGTCGGTTAGTTTTTAAAAAATCAGTAAATCAGGGAAGCATGAAGAGACATGCACAAATTTCAATAAATAAAAAGTAACCTTACATTTATTCACCAACTGTTTTGTACAGCGTGGTTATGCATGTCTACATTGCCTTTCTAATTTATTGTTGTTCATAAACTACAGATAATGTCTACAACTTCCATTTTGGATTTTTTAAAATGGATCAAGATCTTAAACCTTTTAGTGGAGCCATCTGAGTAGTCAAGTGTTAGGTTTTAATCTTTCCATCTTAGTTTCCTCTCACTCATAATTACTGTAACACGTTTTGTTCAGCAATTTGCTTTTATTAGGCCTTTACAAAGCATTCAACTTCCCTTTGGAACAATTTTATATAGCAACTGGTATAAACAGGTTTAGGAACCTACAAACTCATCCTTGGTAGGCATTGTGACACTCAGTGGTTAGCATGCAGGGGTGCCCACTAGACATGGGTGTTCTAGAGGCATGACTGACTGTTTTAAAGAGGCAATGGAGAACATTAGACAATCAAGGAAGTCAGTTATTACTGTTGTTGATTTTTCAGACCTCAGTTTTCTAGATTACAGCTGTGTTTTCTACATGACAGCTCTTGTGAATGCTATGTTATGAATTTGTATTTGGCATTGTGTACCATACTTATTAGGTGTATGTGTGAAAAATAACAAAATAAGTTGATGAAATAACGAATTATACATGTGTTTTCTTTACAGATTGCATCCAAGACTTATCAGTCTTTATGGAGGAAGCATGGAAGAAATAAATGATTCCAAAGTAACAAGTAATTGTTTCTAAAAGAAATGTGCAAACTAGAATTTTAATATAAAGAAATATGGCCATGCTTTAAACCTGTGGTCCCCACCCTTTTGGGGACCAGTTTCATAGAAGATAATTTTTCCATGGATGGGGGAATGGTTTCAGGATGAAACCGTTCCAACTCAGATCATCAGGCATTAGAGTCTCATAAGGAATATGGCACCCTAGATCCCTCACATACCAGTTCACAATAGGGTTCATACTTCTATGAGAATCTAATGCTGCTGCTGATCTGACAGGAGGAGAAACTCAGTAATGCTCCATTGCTCTAACTTTCCGCTGTGTGGCCAATTGGGTATGCCTGTTTTTTAAACAGATATTCTAATATAAATTGCTATTTTTTATGTTACTAACAATTAGTCTGTAGGGCTTTAAAAGTCAAGATGAAATACCGATTCAAATTCTGGTTTTTACAATGTGTTTGTTGGACACACAGAAAACTTTGCAACCATCATAGTACATCAATATTTAACCTAAATAATTTGGATTCTTTTATTTTTCAGGATTATGTTAAATTTCCTATATTCTGGTATAAACATAATACAGATTTCATAAGTCTACCTTGATTTTACTGCTCCCTAATACAGAGCAGTTAAATTTCAAAATCACATAGTTTGCCAAAAAAGAATAACCCATCCCTGTCTTCTTAAAGTGGTAGGGTTTTAAAATTCATCATACAGGTAACAAAGTTGATAACATATTATTTTGAACTGGGCAAAACCTAGCCCCATATGTAATTGTGTTCCTCTTGTATCTGAGAGGCCTCTGTTGGACAATCATAGTACTCTGCTTTTACTGTGCTCAAATAACCTGAAATATAAAGTTGTTTCTGAGTAGGCAAGAACCAAATTTAAATTTCCTTAGCGACCATCCTGGAGAAGACACTTCTAAATCGGGGCTTACATTTTTCATCTATGATCCTAGATATTCTCCTGAAAGAACGACTAGACTTCTTATAACGATACAAAGTTTTTTAAAAATACGTAAAAGTTTATTCCTGTGTATATACACTCTGGGTTCAGGAGGTTTTGTGCTTGCGTTTCACTACTCAAATCCCCTTACAAATCTCAGAACATTCCTCACCATCACTGCAGGCCTGTGAACAGATAACTTTCATCAATTAGGATGACTGGCTAGTGGCAGGGACTTCATATAAAGAAATCTTTTCCAGAATTGTTTTTCCAAATTGCCCTCTAATTTGATCACTTCCTATAATGGATGTTCAAAATTCGGCCACAGCTCTCTTATGAAGACAGAATCAGATAAAATTATATTCTGCAATTATCTATCATAAGCATAAAATAAATATTACAAAATGATTGTATTTGCAAATAAAAGGTATTTAAAGAAATTAAAATCCAGAAAGTTATTTCATTTAAAATATAACCTCATATAATATGAACAAACTATAAAATATTTTAGCTGTCACTTAACATTTTATGAAAATTTTATATTCACTGTATACAAACTGAACCAGTATCTTTCAGCTAAATTTATGAATTTTGTTTCTTCATTTCCATGCAAAGGAACACTTACATTTGTAAAGAGTAACAAAGAATTACATCCAAGCAAATATTTGTGTGATAGTCAATATTTTACACAGTACATGATACGTATGAAGTATAGGCCCCTAGTCTTTGCACAGCTTTGATTTTAAAGTTATTAGTGAGGTATGGTTTCCATATTTTAAAATCAGTGTATATCAGCTAAAGTGCAACACTCACGCAATCTTTTGTTTCAGAATATAAATTCGAATATTTTATAACAAAAGATTTGAAGATGGTTCTTAACTGTTTACTCCTGGGTATGCTTGATAAAGGTGTGTAAATATATACCTAAACACATGTATATATACAGAAAGATGGGGAAATCCATAGCTGTATAAAATAATTATCCAGAAGTCATTTCATTAAGCTCAAACCAGTGTACATGTTCAATCTGAAGTTTGCCCATTAGGCCTATAATCATAGTCTGCTAAAAAAACAAAACCCATAGGAAATGTATTATAAATAAAGGGCTTTAAAGTGATAATGGTCCACTTCCACTCATTAGAAAATTTGGGAATAGCTCTTTAAAAAATTATATTTTAAAGAACATATTTTGAACAAGTCTCAAAGATGTATTTGAAATGAACCTCTGCCTACCCAGGGGGGTTCATTTTACCGAGGCAAGCACATATGGTAAGTAGAATAAGAAGTCTAAGAAGTAAGAAGTAAGAAGTCTAAGACTTCTCCAGTATGATTTAACTCAGTTATACTTTCATTTCAAGATATCTTCAAGGATTTACTTTTCTTGAATAAACTGAATGCTTTAGTGTTTCTCTACCCATTTAAAAGCTGAGAGATTATCTTCGGCTGTATTATTACCTTTGCAGTTCTTCTTTCTCAAAGAGTAATCACTGCTGAGATTTGCAGTTCTTCTTTCTCAAAGAGTAATCACTGCTGAGATTTTCCCCTTGCATGAAGACATAATATGTCACAAGATCATGAGTAAAAGAAGTCCGAACAAAATTCATTTTTTCTTGTAAACAGTGTCTTAAATTTCTTTACTACAACCTGAGTCTGTTTTCCATTCTCTCAATTTGAAAGAAGTCCTTAATCATCATTGCTTTTACTGTTGATGTAACTCCAGCTGTCTCTTCTGTTTTCTTCTTGTAGGATAGATTTGTATTGTCTTTTAAAGAAGCCGGCCTGAAAATAGCATTACATAATCACTAGTGTATAGTTATAAACACTCTTATCTACTATACTCATTTCTAATACCTAAGCAGTTACCAATATTTCTTAAACTGCATCCTTTGTAACATAAATCATAAAGGTTTAACAGAGGTAATCAGTAAAATTAGTGGGGACATACTGGGTTAAAGAAACATTTTGTTTTAATGCAGAAATTCTCAGTGATACATACCACATTCTCTTCAAAATTGACATTCAGTATAATTCGCAATTTTTTCCAAATGATTTTTTAAAAGGAACATCTTTCAAAACAATTTAAGAAGGCATATTTTTCTAGAAAGACTTTGGTGTGAGATCAGTACTGAGCAACATAAAAAGTTAACATTAAAATAGTGAAATAGGCTGGGCGCGGTGGCTCAAGCCTGTAATCCCAGCACTTTGGGAGGCTGAGACGGGCGGATCACGAGGTCAGGAGATCGAGACCATCCTGGCTAACACGGTGAAACCCTGTCTCTACTTAAAAATACAAAAAAATAGCCGGGTGACGAGGCGGGCGCCTGTAGTCCCAGGTACTCGGGAGGCTGAGGCAGGAGAATGGTGTGAACCCGGGAGGCGGAGCTTGCAGTGAGCTGAGATCTGGCCACTGCACTCCAGCCTGGGTGGCAGAGCAAGACTCCGTCTCAAAAAAATAAATAAATAAATAAAATAAAATAGTGAAATATTTAAATAACTTGGAAGTCAAATAGGCTTTGAGAAAATGTCATTTTGAGTACTTTAATGTTGGTAATTGTTAAATGCTTACCTTCCACATAACATATGAGATCAACAGAAGTACAATAAGTCCAAGTAGCAAGCTACTTGAAATAATCACTATGGTGAAATAACGTTTGGGTCTTTGATGATGTAGTCCTTCCAGTAGAACCTACGTGAATTAAGAAAAGTAAAACCCAAAAAGCAAAAAAAAAAAAAAAAAAAAA
>NW_016804262.1:4091552-4132114 GCF_001698545.2 Rhinopithecus bieti
TTTGCAAATAAAAAGGTATTTAAAGAAATTAAAATCCAGAAAGTTATTTCATTTAAAATATAACCTCATATAATATGAACAAACTATAAAAATATTTTAGCTGTCACTTAACATTTTATGAAAATTTTATATTCACTGTATACAAACTGAACCAGTATCTTTCAGCTAAATTTATGAATTTTGTTTCTTCATTTCCATGCAAAGGAACACTTACATTTGTAAAGAGTAACAAAGAATTACATCCAAGCAAATATTTGTGTGATAGTCAATATTTTACACAGTACATGATACGTATGAAGTATAGGCCCCCTAGTCTTTGCACAGCTTTGATTTTAAAGTTATTAGTGAGGTATGGTTTCCATATTTTTAAAATCAGTGTATATCAGCTAAAGTGCAACACTCACGCAATCTTTTGTTTCAGAATATAAATTCGAATATTTTATAACAAAAGATTTGAAGATGGTTCTTAACTGTTTACTCCTGGGTATGCTTGATAAAGGTGTGTAAATATATACCTAAACACATGTATATATACAGAAAGATGGGGAAATCCATAGCTGTATAAAAATAATTATCCAGAAGTCATTTCATTAAGCTCAAACCAGTGTACATGTTCAATCTGAAGTTTGCCCATTAGGCCTATAATCATAGTCTGCTAAAAAAACAAAACCCATAGGAAATGTATTATAAATAAAGGGCTTTAAAGTGATAATGGTCCACTTCCACTCATTAGAAAATTTGGGAATAGCTCTTTAAAAAATTATATTTTTAAAGAACATATTTTGAACAAGTCTCAAAGATGTATTTGAAATGAACCTCTGCCTACCCAGGGGGGTTCATTTTACCGAGGCAAGCACATATGGTAAGTAGAATAAGAAGTCTAAGAAGTAAGAAGTAAGAAGTCTAAGACTTCTCCAGTATGATTTAACTCAGTTATACTTTCATTTCAAGATATCTTCAAGGATTTACTTTTCTTGAATAAACTGAATGCTTTAGTGTTTCTCTACCCATTTAAAAGCTGAGAGATTATCTTCGGCTGTATTATTACCTTTGCAGTTCTTCTTTCTCAAAGAGTAATCACTGCTGAGATTTGCAGTTCTTCTTTCTCAAAGAGTAATCACTGCTGAGATTTTCCCCTTGCATGAAGACATAATATGTCACAAGATCATGAGTAAAAGAAGTCCGAACAAAATTCATTTTTTCTTGTAAACAGTGTCTTAAATTTCTTTACTACAACCTGAGTCTGTTTTCCATTCTCTCAATTTGAAAGAAGTCCTTAATCATCATTGCTTTTACTGTTGATGTAACTCCAGCTGTCTCTTCTGTTTTCTTCTTGTAGGATAGATTTGTATTGTCTTTTAAAGAAGCCGGCCTGAAAATAGCATTACATAATCACTAGTGTATAGTTATAAACACTCTTATCTACTATACTCATTTCTAATACCTAAGCAGTTACCAATATTTCTTAAACTGCATCCTTTGTAACATAAATCATAAAGGTTTAACAGAGGTAATCAGTAAAAATTAGTGGGGACATACTGGGTTAAAGAAACATTTTTGTTTTTAATGCAGAAATTCTCAGTGATACATACCACATTCTCTTCAAAATTGACATTCAGTATAATTCGCAATTTTTTCCAAATGATTTTTTAAAAGGAACATCTTTCAAAACAATTTAAGAAGGCATATTTTTCTAGAAAGACTTTGGTGTGAGATCAGTACTGAGCAACATAAAAAGTTAACATTAAAATAGTGAAATAGGCTGGGCGCGGTGGCTCAAGCCTGTAATCCCAGCACTTTGGGAGGCTGAGACGGGCGGATCACGAGGTCAGGAGATCGAGACCATCCTGGCTAACACGGTGAAACCCTGTCTCTACTTAAAATACAAAAAAATAGCCGGGTGGCGAGGCGGGCGCCTGTAGTCCCAGGTACTCGGGAGGCTGAGGCAGGAGAATGGTGTGAACCCGGGAGGCGGAGCTTGCAGTGAGCTGAGATCTGGCCACTGCACTCCAGCCTGGGTGGCAGAGCAAGACTCCGTCTCAAAAAAATAAATAAATAAATAAAATAAAATAGTGAAATATTTAAATAACTTGGAAGTCAAATAGGCTTTGAGAAAATGTCATTTTGAGTACTTTAATGTTGGTAATTGTTAAATGCTTACCTTCCACATAACATATGAGATCAACAGAAGTACAATAAGTCCAAGTAGCAAGCTACTTGAAATAATCACTATGGTGAAATAACGTTTGGGTCTTTGATGATGTAGTCCTTCCAGTAGAACCTACGTGAATTAAGAAAAGTAAAACCCAAAAGCAAAAAAAAAAAAAAAAAAAAGAAACAGTTTAAAAAGTTGCTTATATTTCCTTTAAAGCCCTGCCATAATCCCCAATAGTATTTAGAACTACCCACCCTGTTTTCTTGCTGGTTCTAATATAATTGCAGGAAACACTGGTAACTGTTTAGCAGAAACAGTGAGTATCATGGGCTCTATCCATGACTTTTCCTCCAATCTATCCAATTCTCACTGCTGCCTAATTCACCTCTCTAAAAGAACTGCTGTGTTGTTCCCTCCTGCCAGTTGTAGAAAATGCCAACTCTCAACCAAGTATTGAGGACCCTCCATGAGCTGGTCACACTCTACTTTCCCAACTCAGTTACTCAAAAGGAAGTAATTATAGACACCCTTGAAATGTGTTTTCCTATAATTTTAATGTAGCAGTTAAGAAGGTAATCTTACATGTGCAACATTCTCATCCTTGTTTAGTTCAATAACTCTTGAATTTGGCTCTGGAAAACCTGTTGCTCGTATTTCAAATTTGAGTGCTGAAGTCTCATCCTGTTTAATAAAAGCAAGATCACCATAGCCTGGTTTATTTCATGAAGACATATTAACAAATAATTTGTCAGGATCTTTACCTTCTATCTAGAAGTTTTCACAATTTACCTTCCCCAGTTTACCTCACCACTTAAAATTAACTGCAGTGCTTCCTTTGGTTCCCAAAGTGTGGTCTTGGTATTAATGTATATAGTATCATCTTATTGAAATCCTTTGATTAAACATAGCTACCTTGCAAATAACTTGATTTAAATATTAGACTACAGCAAGAGGTAAGTTACCATTTACCAATGTTCTCCACCCTGCCACTGCATATTGAATCTATCTTATTTGGGCTTTTTTTTTCTAAATTGTAGAATTCAAATATAAAATCAGTGGATGAACTCAGAACTTTATTATCTAAAGCAGGGATTTTATAATGCAGAATCCATGAAGCCTGGGGACCTGTAGATGGGCTTTACGAGTTCTAAGAATCTTTAGGAGATGTTTTCATGTGGGCATTTGCTGAGGCAGATGAGAATATATTTAGTCAGATTCTTAAAGAGGGATATGACCTTTAAAACTACTGTGTAAATGTTATTTAACATTTTAGAGCTGAAAATGACAAGCTTCATACCGATCTAGAGCAGTGGTTCTCAGCAGGGAGGTGATGAAATCCTAAGGGACAATCAGGAATGTCTGAAGAAAGTGTCAAGTGTCAGAACGTGGGAGGTGTAACTACCAGCAGTGAGTGTGTAGAGGCTGAGGATGCTACTAAATATCCTACAGTGCACAGGACAGCCCCCAAAAACATCTGGTTCAAAATGCCAATTATGGCTGCTGATGGGAAACCTAGACCTAGAGGAAAAGAGAAGGCAAACTGCAAAAGGTTAAATGACTTGCTGATGGTCCAATGACTTTGCTTTTTGCACAACTGAAACTAAAATGGATATTTCTTCTTTGCCTGTCTACTGTATCTTAAGCACTGTTTGACAATTTCAAAAATTCCACTTGAACAAAACAGCTGCCATTTCCTTTGGCTTCCTATGTTCCATGAACTAAGTGCTTATAAAAATCATCTCATTTATCCATATTGAACAGATGAGAAAGCTGAAAAACAGAACTCCACATAAAACTAGTTTCATCTCAAACTACTCCTCATAAATATACATGTTCCTTTGTAGGAAGAAGTCCAAAATATATTTAAGTATGTTTTTGTTGATGTTTTTATTTGATTTTATGAAAGCCTTAGTTTTTTTTCTTAGCTATATTTTAAAATAAAAGGCCTTCAATAAAATTCATCATCCCTTCATGCTAAAAACTCTGAATAAACTAGGTGTTGATGGAACATCTGAGTAAGAACTACTTACGACAAACCCATAGCCAATATCATACTGAATAGGCAAAAACTGGAAGCATTCCCTTCAAAAACCAGCACAAGACAAGGATGCCTTCACACCATTCCTCTTCAACATAGTATTGGAAGTTCTGGCCAGGGCAATAAGGCAAGAGAAAGCACAAAGGGTATTCAAATAGGAAGTCAAATTGTTTGCAGGTGACATGATTGTATATCTAGAAAACTCCATGGTCTCAGCTCCAAAACTCCTTAAGCTGATAAGCAACTTCAGCAAAGTCTCAGGATACGAAAATCAATGTGCAAAAATCACAAGCATTCCTATATGCCAACAATAGACAAGTAGACAGCCAAATCATGAGTGAATTCCCATTTGCTACAAAGAGAATAAAATACCTAGGAATCCAACTTTCAAGGGATGTGAAGGACCTCTTCAAGGAGCACTACAAACCACTGCTGAAGGAAATAAGAGGACACAAACCAATGGAAAAAATATTCTATGCTCATGGATAGGAAGAATCAATATCCTGAAAATGGCCATACTGCCCAAAGTAATTTATAGATTCAAGGCTACTCCCATCAAGCTACCACTGACTTTCTTCACAGAATTAGAAAAAACTACTTTAAATTTCATATGGAACCATAAAAGAACCCATATAGCCAAGACGATCCTAAGCAAAAAGAAAGCTGGAGGCATCATGCTACCTGACTTCAAACTATACTACAAGGCTAACCAAAACAGATATACAGACCAATGGAACAGAACAGAGACCCCAGAAATAACACCACACATCTACCTAGGAATACAATTGGTCTTGAACTCGTAGCCTCCAGTGATCCTCCTGCCTTGGCCTCCCAAAGTGCTGGAATTACAGGCTTGAGCCACTATGCCTGGCCTATTTTAGCCTTTATTACCTGTTAATTTCTAAAGCCATTTCACTTAGTTGAAGTGACAGAAATATAGTTTTAGAGTTTTACTCCAAAATTTTATTTGTTGAATGCCTTCATACTATCCTGCCTATATGACTGAATGTATAGATTGTATGTAAACTTAGCCACCAAGTTGTCAATATGTTTTAGACTTACCATTTCTAAAATGGATGGTCGGCCTTCCAACTGGATATGAACACTGGCTTCTTTTCCACTTTCCATTTTCCCGAAATTACATAGGAAATTTAAACAATGTGGATCAGCTTTTATGCAGTACTTGAAAGGAATATAAAAGTGATACATTAAAATTTTCACCACTGGAAAATATTTTAAAATATTTTATATGGAATTTAATATATACTCTAATGGCATTTTGAAAATCATCTTTCCATAAATATGAAATTTAACATCTGCTTTCCTTAGTGGCATTTAAATTATCTTTAAACAAGACAGGAATGCTTATTTTCTAAATTATAATAAAGTATTTANCTTTCCATTTTCCCGAAATTACATAGGAAATTTAAACAATGTGGATCAGCTTTTATGCAGTACTTGAAAGGAATATAAAAGTGATACATTAAAATTTTCACCACTGGAAAATATTTTAAAAATATTTTATATGGAATTTAATATATACTCTAATGGCATTTTGAAAATCATCTTTCCATAAATATGAAATTTAACATCTGCTTTCCTTAGTGGCATTTAAATTATCTTTAAACAAGACAGGAATGCTTATTTTCTAAATTATAATAAAGTATTTAAAGTAGAGCATATGTTCTTATTTGTATTAACAATCTTCTGGGATAGAATTTTTAAAAAAATGTTCTAATCAGAGTCTTGCTAAGTTACATATTCTATGTTTGTTGTAAAACGTGGATCATTTCAAGATGATGACTGCTTCTCCAGTTTCTTTTCATACATTCACTAAGCTGAAAAGAATGAAAATTAACCCATGCCACAAAGGCTGCCCAGGTGAAGACAACATCTTGGTGTCCTGAAGGCTCTGGAACAATGTCTTGTTGGCAAATAGTGGGCATTTGTTAGATAAAAAAATGAAACTATAACTTTTTTTTTTCTTTTTGAGATGGAGTCTTGCTCTGTCGCCCAGGCTGGAGTGCAGTGGCATGATCTTGGCTCATTGCAACCTCCCCCTCCTGGATTCAAGCAATTCTCCTGCCTCAGCCTCCCGTGTAGCTGGGATTACAGGCACCTGCCACCACACCTGACTGATTTTTGTATTTTTAGTAGAGACAGGGTTTCACGCTGTTGGCCAGGCTGGTCTCAAACTCCTGACCTTGTGATCTGCTCACCTTGGCCTCCCAAAGTGGTGGGATTTACAGGCATGAGCCACCATGCCCAGCTAACATATTTATATATGGGATAGACCCTGGGTCTTTCTCAACTCTCCAACTGTGCTTGTTCCTTCCATGCAAGAATACTACCTAAACTTGGCTTCTCTCTTATTGAAGTGACAGCTCAAACCCATTGACTTGATTTTAAGTGTTTCACTTCTCTGTTGGAAAGCAGGAACTACAACCTGAAAAACTGAAACTTACCAATAGCCTCTTATCAGTCTTGGACAAGAACTGGAACATGCCTTTCAAGGTGTGCATTGCACTCTTTTGCTGCTCTAATGCACATACTCTTTGATAATTTTCAAAGTGGCATTCTCCAGTAGTAGTCTATGAAGATAGAAAGCAAGAGAAATCTTATCTTTCATCATTGGAAAAAACAGCAAAAAGCAACATTGTTTTAAAAGTTCCAGTAGCTTATCTTTGCTAAAATATATCAAGTACCTTTGAAATTGTAGAATTTTTTTTTTTGACAGATTTGGGAGTGATTAAATGTCTGTGGCAGAAACACAAAAACCCAGCTGAATTATAGAAGGTTGGATATAGGTTCTAAGCTGATAACATGTCCTTAAACCTTGCAGAAATGTAAAAATTGATATTGAAACATTAGCATGATATTAAATATTTCTTTTCCTTTATAGGGGAAACAATATAACCCCATATTCTTCTCTCTGAATCCGGAATTTAAGTAGGATTTTAAAAAATCAGACCTCAAACATATTTAGATTTGTTGACTTCTGTCTTCAACCTGGCAAGCTCAAAACAATTCTGATGGAACCATCAATGAAAGAATATTGGTTCTTAATAAGTGGTTTGAATAGTGCTTCCTTCAAAAAAGGCTATAATCCTCATATTTGCACAGTAGTTTCAAGTGTTATGAAGAATTCTACCAATCAAGTTACTTCTGTAGGTCCACATCACACAAAAATGTATCTTAAAATAATTATTCAATGGAGATGGTAGAATATGGTTCTGTTATTTAAATCAAATGTAAAAGTTGCACTGTAACTCTATAGTTCTAATGAAATATATAACATTCAAATCATAACTCAATAAATGCATGGTGAATTCATAGCTTAGAGTGTGACTGAAGATAACAGTTATCCATTTTCACATTATTACTTGAATAAAGGATTGGTTTGCATTTATTTTAGTATTTAAGACACACAATAAAGGTTAGGTGGAAGAAATACATTTTTACCTGGACATCCAAAATGTTGAACAGCTTATCAGTTTGGGGGCTGAAAGAATTTGGTACCATTATTTCCACACTAACATTAGGAGCCATGCTATTGCCAGTGTTGATAACCTGTTAAGAAGGAAAAATTTTTAACAAATGTTTTCTATAAATGTAAGTACAGCTATCAATGAGCTTTGAGGTGATCCCATATACTCCATGCAACATTTATAGTGGTGGGGGTTTATAGTTGGCAGCTGCACAACAAAGGGAGACAGGATATCCGTAGTCAGAATTTTTAAAGTTTGCTGATTTTGAATGAGTCATTATTTCTAACCTTCTAGTTTTGGTATTGTTGAAAACAAAAAGTATAGGCTGATGGTTTATTGGAGAAACAGTCTTAGGAGACAAACAATATATATTTGTATGTTACATTACGTTTTTTAAAAATATTTGGTTCTCATGAGGTGGGCCAACATTCTGGTATTCACCAGCTAAGGGAAATGCTAACAGATGTTCTTAGTGTTCCCAAGACAAAAGTTAAAAAATGACAAGAGTTATGACCAAAAGTCAGGTATTGTAATTCTAAATCTGTAATTCTAAATCCTATGATGTTATCGCAAAAGCACTCTGTGCTGAGAGGATCAGCAGGAGAAAGTGAATAAAAATGTATTTTTATTCAGGATCTATATGCTGATGCATTCAGAAAAAAAGTATGTTGTTGGGTTTTGAGAAAGCACAACAGGTTTTTAACAATACTTGTCAAAAAATGCATAAGAGGATGATAAATTTGGGGACTGAAGATTCCTGAAAAGGGAAATGGGGCCAAAATATAGCCTACCGAACTGGCAGCTTAACTGTAAAACCAATACGGTAAGTCAGAAAGAGATGCATCCCAATACCTCGATTAAAAAATGACTTGCAGACCTGCAGTCATTTTATGAACATGTGACAAAGATGAAGAAAGTGTCTCCAGATTGGGAACAGGTGGTAATTGCTAATCCATAAAAGCACAGGGCAGTTGCAGAAGGAAATGTCAGCAAGAGATACCTAGCAGTGCCCAGTACTACAGACAAGGTCTTCTCGATGCCATTAAATATCAATCTAAATCACAAACATCTCTGTTTGCCTAACAACAATTAAACCTCTAAGAATATCTACATAGTTGGCTAGACACAGAAATCGTATATACTGCAAGTTTCTCTAGTCCCAGCCACTACATTATAAATTTAGTAGAAACTACTTAACTATTAATTGTAAATTAATAAATCTTCTAGAGTACAGTTAGGTTTCTGTTTTAGTTTATCAAAGCACAAACTCCCATTGGGTTTTAAAGAGCATTTCATAGGACTTCAAAGTGGAGGAGGACTAAAATTTTCAACATTGGTATCAACTAGTGTAACAAAAATTGGAATATACATAGAGTCAACAGGATTTCAAGGTCATTCTTTTTCCACAGATCTGGGGCAGGGCCCAGGAATTTGCATTTTGGATAGGTACCCCAAGTGATTCTAATACACATTTTGAAAAGCATTGTCTTACAAAATATTATACCTAATCCAAGATTTACTCACATATATAGATTATAAGAATGCTTGGACAGTGCTTTTGGTTCAAAGAATTCTTTTTTGGAAATTACTCATCACCAATATCTTTGATACAACAAAAATATCAGTTTGACAGCAAAATGTTTTAAGTTAGGTTTACATCAGTCTCCAAATACTTCTGAATTATGATAGCACTCTTTACTTTAAAAGGTTACTTAATAATTGATAAAGCACTTGTCACAGGTCGTAAACTTATGGCTTGAAAGGCCGACCAATGTGATCTTAAATGGAGATGGGAGGTAGGAGCCTCCTTTACTTTGTAGTGTTGAGGTTTTTATAAGCTTGAACCAAGAAGAAATTTCACTGATTTGCACCCAAAGATGCCTTCCCTTAGCCTGTCCTGTTTTCTGTGTGCGTCTCTAGCAAATTCAGCTCATCCCATAACTTTGCCTGTTTCAAGGCATTCTCTCTGTTCCTGCATGCTGTTTCTCACCTGTCCTGTAAGGAGATATGGGCTTGAATACCAGGGACAAGACAAGTGGAAGGAAAGCAGTAGGGATCTGAGAGGCAGGAGTACCACTGCTGCAGCCCCATTCCAGCCAGCCGTGGTCTAGAGAGGCTGAGGGACATCACAGGTGTACAATGTCGCTTGGAGCAATGCGTCAGTGATATCCTTTTAGGTTGTTACAAATATCAACACAATTAACTTTTCTTACATGGAAAGTTAAGTTCATTTTCTCCACCATGCACATTTCAGGCTCATTTTCATCATTTGATCCATACACAAATGAAGTTGGGTTTACAAACCTGTTAGAAACAAATTCAAATTTAATTAACTATTTTATTCGATAACATATTAAAGAGTCTTTCTATAGACTGGATTATAGCATATTTACAAGTCACCATGGAATACTTTTGGTTTTGTGGTCAGATATACATTTTATTTAAAAAGAAATTAAATTGGGGCCGGGCACAGTCGCTCGTAATCCCAGCACTTTGGGATGCCAAGGTGGGCGCATCACCTGAGGTCAGGAGTTTGAGGGCAGCCTGGCCAACATGGCGAAACCCCATCTCTACTAAAAATACAAAAAAACTTAGCTGAGCGTGGTGGTGCGTGCCTGTAGTCCCAGCTACTCAGGAGGCTGAGGCAGGAGAATCGCTTGAACCCGAGAAGCGGAGGTTGCAGTGAGCTGAGGTCACACAACTGCCCTTCAGCATGGGCAATAGAGCGAGACTCTATCTCAAAAAAAAAAAAAGAAAACAGAAGGCCATGTTCTCTGACCTGAGTGACAATATCTGTTCTCAACGATATTCTTTTCTTGCTTTCCACAACACTACACCTTGCTCATTCTACTGACCATTCCTTCTCTTTCAGCCCTTAAGTGGTTTATGTAAATTTGGCAAATGTGGGATAACTTCTTAGCTTTTTCCTAAGGTTCTCATACCTCAATTTCTGTTACCCATTTTTGAGTTATTTCTTCCCATCTCATGATCCCTGCTGGCTACTTATAATGAACCCTAAATCTGGGGAACAAGTCTAACATTATTAAGTATGATAAATTTTTTGTTACAATACAAGGCTGTCACTCTCTTTTAAAGGCCTGTGATTCAACATTTTTATCTGCAATAAACTTTAAGAAATATGTTTCTAGGGAGACCTCTACTCCATAAGGTGCTCACATTTGGCAGCTAATATTAGGTAATCCCAAATTAGAAACCCATGAAACAGGAAAGGAATCAGCATAGATTTAGGCAGTTTAACAGGTGAACATTCCTTATTCAAAATAATGAGATGTGAATAACAGAAAAATAGGAAGCCACTCATCATGAGCCAGGAGTGGCAAGATAAACACTGAAAACCAGGAAACATGCAATGAACTTTTTATTTGCTTACTCGTGATTCTCTAGGTCTTACTCTGCTGTGAAGGGCCTTTTTTCACCTGTTCGCTTTATCTCAAACTTAATACTCAATTCCATCAGACACTGACATTTTACATTTACGTGACTGTGTATCACCTTTCTAAGTGGATAAAGTGACTGGGGGACAGTTTAGATTTAGAGCAACAGGAAAGGCTCATCTGTCTATTTGTTCTGTAACTCGTATCTTCTGTATAAAAATGTAGTTCTAAGGACTAACAGCATGAATAAGTTCCAGTGGAATTACTGAAGGTTTCCGTAAGCCCCCTTTAATTCTTTCTCCACACATCTCCTTCTTGGATGAGAGGGGGGTCCACGCAATCATTAAAATCACGAGGAAGCAATGAATTCTGGTACTTGGGCTGTAGTTGAGGAATCTGGTGATCCCATAGCTATAAAAAGTGGACAAGGGACACCTTGCAACCAGATCTCTCACATCGCATTCCATTTGCCACGTGTATAGATATGGGTCTGCAGAATAGTGATTTGGCTAAGTTCACACTTCTCTGAACTTCTCATTTGACATGGGCATTGAGTATGATTATGCAAACTGCACACTGCCTAATTCCTGATTAGGATTACACAGTGCACAACTGAAAGGCTCAGTGTGGCCTTCTCTCCCAGTAAGAAATCTCCTCCCACTGGGTACTAGTTTGATGTAGTATCAGTGATGATTATAGAGTGAATTATTATAATGGACAGCTAAGTAAGGGACTATAAAAATGAGGTAATTATTGAAAGATAGAAATAGTACCCTTTTTATTTTAAAAAAATTCTAGAGTACAGTTTTTTCATTAATGTAAGAAGCAAGGGAACTGTAAATCAGCTCTGAATTTGAAAGGAGGACTTTGTGTCTACTTACCCATGAACAGTCAGCTTAACCTCATATTTTAAAGGTATTGCTACAGTCACTCTGCTGTGCTTTAGACTGTCCATTTCCCCTTCATTTTCACTACACAAATAGAAGACACCCTGTTAGAATTCATCAAGCAGAAAAATCTTCAGAGAGAACTAATTACATACCCTGTATACCTAATATACTCAGAGGTTTGTTTAGATGCTTTTTGAGGAGTGGGGATAAAAGCAGATATGGCAGTAAAAATTTTTTAGGACAAGGATGGCAGAAAATTTCTCTCATTAAACTGTTATCATTTGCTTCTAATGCTAGAGGAATTGTGGTTTTTTTTTTTTTAACAAATAGTTACATTTATTGGATTAAAAGTTGTTTTTTTAAACATTTATGTTCTAGATAGTACAAAAACCAGAATAAATAGGTAGTTTAGAAACAAATTTATTACTCTCTTTAGATTGAAGAAGTATTTTGCAAGACTTAATTCAATGATCAAAGAAAGCACATCAATCATAAAAGTTTTTAAATCATATAGCAAGTGTCATACTGCCTTAACCTATCTTTATAATCAATTTTACTTATAGAGATTTTTAGGATGAGAGGGTGACCAAGTTGTTGTGTTAGGTAAAATGAAGTCCATCTTGATGTTTACTCTGAATTTTTAAAAATATGTTGAAACTTCACTCATGAAATAGTCATTAACGATTTCCTATTTACTCTAGGAGACATATCTATGTCAGTCATTGCCCTCACTTTTAAATCTTGTAGAGTTATTACTGTTTATTCTGTTTTTGATTTCAGATACACAGAGTGATTCGTGACACATCATGTCCACTCTAATCTAATCTAATAAATACTTAACATAGCTCAAGAGCTAAAACATTACCAGTCACTCCCATTTAACTATGTTGTTTGGTTTTTTTTAAAGCAGACCATGTAAGGGAAGTTTTCTCTCACAATTAATGGAACATAGTTTTATGGTTTTCCTAATTCCCCCCTCAAAATATGGGGGTGCATTTCTAGTTCATTTTTTTAACAATAACTTATACCAGGTAGCATGCACTGTGATATTGAGGTCCTCTTCTGCTCTGCTGAGTGAGCTCACATCCAGGAGAAAGCTAATATCTATCTGTAAAACACAGAGCAGGAAAGCCCATTAAAAAAAATCTTAAGTACATTTTTTATAATCTGAATTTTTTTCTTAAAAGTTTATGTTCTATGGAATGTAGAATTGAACCTATTCTAAAGGCATCAGCTACTCCTCCCTTGGCAGTAAGATTCAGGGAAGGTGTTGGGGTTGTGACAATTTTAAAGTACACACATTTACACAAGTAACATTCAGAGACAAAGGCTTCTCTGAATGTGAACGCAGGCAAGTCCAGACTGACAAAATTAGAAATGCTTTCACAACTTGAGTGAAGACTCTTGCCACAAACACCTTTTTGTATAGCAGAGGTAACATGCCTGGCAGACAGGACCACCTGGGGTGGGGGTGGCGGGGTGGGGATTGTTGGGGAAGGGTGTGAAGGGGGAGCAAAATTCTGATTGACACATGCACATGTCCATTTCGATGTAAACATGCCACCCCCTTTAAAACAGCAAACATTGCCAAGAATATAAACACAAAGCTCAAAGATTTCAAGAACCAGTTTTATTTCATCATTCAGCTACCTACCCTAAGCTAAAATATTCATAACATTTTATATGCAACATAAAGATAGGGAAGAATAGAAAAATATTCATGATAGTGAACAAAAGCCATAAATGCAAAACACTTACCCTTGAGAGATGATCTACATATATATAGCCAATACTGCAGTCAAGTTGTACCATGCCAGAGTTATCTGTGACTTCACAGGTTATTTGCTTCTCTTCCTAATGGGAAAAATGAAACAACTGTTTTGGACAGGAAGGAAATAAAAAGTTTGTAACATATGTTTAAGGATGGTTATGGAAAAGAATATCCCAGAAGTATTTGCTTTCCTAGGAAAACTATTTTCTATTTATGTTTATGTTTGAGATAAATAGAAATATAAATGATATAAATATGTGTACATGTGTATATGTGTATATATGTATATATATGTGTATACATGTGTGTATATATACACACACACATATATGTATAGATGTATACCCTAATATTCAAACAGATTCTCCACAAAAAAAATTTCTGGACTTGTAGCTTTCATTCATCTTGGTATATTCCCTATTTAATCCAGGGTCTGAATTCCTTGAAAAATCATGAGGCAAGGAATCCATAAGGTTCATATTTTAATGGCCCTCTTCTGTCTGGTATGTGAGAATGTGTTTAAGGTATTTAATCAAAATAGTTATAATCTCAATAGGTGTAATGAGGTTATAATTGCAATAAATATAAAATGCTTTAAAAATAGTCTGAATATCTGAGTTTCCACTGTTACTTTTGCTAGTATTGCAAACACTAGAGAAAGAAGGTAATAGATATTTGTGAGAGGTCAAAGGTCACTCTTGGTGTGAAGGTGTGGTCCCTGGACAAAAGACCAGTGAATTTGATAAAGGACAGAGAAAATTCCATTAATTGTCTGAGCGTCACCTTCAAATAAAGAACAGTAACTCTGGAGTCCAGGATGGAGGATCAATGTTACTTGTGCAAGGACCACAATCAAGGGGCATACTATTTCAACATCAGACGTGTGCTGGCTACGGCAGTGAGAATGTAAAGGCACCCAAACAGCTTCCTCCTACTCCCAGCACTGGAAAACAGGAGGCTGATGCCTTTGGACTTTAGACCCAAGAACTTGCCATTCTGAGCAGGGGCACGGAAGAAGTCTGCAAATAACTAAGAGCCCAAGACTTATACCCCAAATCAGTGAAGTGAATTCTACCATTTACTTTTAAAAACTTAAGTAAAATACTAAGAAGTATCACGCTATTGTGGTTTACAGTACTTACCAACTCTAAAATCTTAATGAAGTAAAGACCCATAGGTAGTTTGACATGTAGAGTCGTTTCATATGCATCATCTCCAGCATTAAACAAGGACACATTCAACATTAATGTCTTCATACTCCCAACAGCAAGGTAGGTTTTATTTTCATGGGGCCTAAAAATTAAGTAATATTATTTGGTTCTTGTTTAGGAAATAAAAATCCCTCTCTCTGTATATAGGCATACAAGGATATATGTATGTAATTTATGCTGAACATAAAATACTAATTTTCTTGGAGAAACAATCATGGGATTGACCCTATGCAAGCAGATGTAAACCCATATTAAAAAGAACTCTTTCTCATGTGTTTGGTAAATTAAGTCACCTATTACCCAAGGAAAGTTTAAGGAGCTATAATTAAAATCACATCTTTTCTCATTTCTTTTCTGCGTAACCTCTCGCTTCTATAATTTTAACATTTTCCTGACTTTTTCATAACGTTTTCTAAAGGCAAAGCAGTTTTTCTTTTCTTTCTTGCAAGCCTAAAATAGACATCGAACTAACTGCTGCCTGAATCAAGGGAGGAAAATGGAAGGAACTGGTAGAAAGGAGAAGACTAAAAGGAATGCTTGGTAGAAGTGAGCAAGGCAATGAGGAAGAACTACTATGTCCACCCACAAGTGCGTGGCACTAAAATCTGTGGGACTAGAATTAAAGTGTGAAGCAGCTGGTCACCTCCACCAGTAACTAGGCCAAATTTAAAAACAGAACTGGAGAAATGCTTCATCCTCCTGTGTACTGCAAAGTATAGATTGCTGCAAATCCACACATATGCATGAGTTCAAGTCCTGGCACTGCCAGCAGTTCTTTCCAGTGGGGAAGTAATTTAGCATTTTTAAGCCTCAGTCATCCTATTACATACCACCTACCATTCAGTGAAGATCTGGGTCATGTATACTGTATGAAGCCCTTAGAATATTTTAAATATGAAGTATTTGAGACATAAGGAACTTATTAAAAGGGCACAGCTAGAATGTTCTAAAGTCCTGAAACAATTGCGAATTTCTACACAGTTCATTCTTTTTCCCAGTGAGAGGGTTAGAACAGCTAGATGCTAAGGAAAACTTTCTGTTACAGCATGTCATTTTATAAACTTTCCCCAAAGACAGAAGTTCTTAGATATCTAGTAATTTAAAATTGGAAAATTAGTTCAAAGTCAAGAAGCATGTTACCCAAAGCAAAATATCAGGTGAGGATAGATAAAAAAAGATAAATATCCACCTAGCAGTGCAGAATTTAGAAAGTTTCTTCAATAATGTTTAAATTGTGTCCTTTGAATCAACATTTGTAAAGAAGATTCGTGTTTGAATAAACTTTTCATGGAAATAGGAAAGATACAGTAGGAATTTAGTAGTTTTTGTGAATTGATTAAAGACAAAGTATGTAAGCACAGAGTTTAAGAACATGTTTCAAAATTTCTGCTTTTAAGTATTACTTGAAGATTCATGAATGAATATAATTGAAAGTTTCTATACAATAAGTCAGGCACTAAGTTCATTGTTCCCAAATACCAACACATTTCACTCCTTCCTAGAGCTAATATAATAAAGGAGAGATGTGTAAATAAATGTAAAAAATAATATACAGATGAGCAAGAGTTATGATAGAGCTCTGAGAAACCACTTTTTGCCTGAGATAGTAAAGACATGATTTTTTTTCTTTCTCTACTACTATGGCTAAATTGGCTGCTCAAGAAAGATTTTTTAAGTCTGAAAATGTCATGATTGAACCTAAATTCACTTGGATTGAGTTTCTAATTGATTTATCTGTCTCAAGTCCTTCTCCTCTCCTTTAATCCAATCCTCACACTACCAGAGGGTCATTTTCAAGAAAGCAAACTAGATAATGTAAGTGTCTGCTGAGAAACTTACATTGCCTTGGAGATAAGAGTTCTGACTCCTTAGCGTGACACAGAGGCCCTCCAGAGTTGGCCCCTGCTTCATCACTTTCACTGCACAATTCATTCTTATGTTTCACAATTTTCTACAAACAGGTGTCTAATACATCAAGATGTTTTGTGTCTTCCTTCAAACTAGCACTCTGACGTCAACATCTCCTCTTCATGCATCTGACTTGTACTTATTCTTCAAGATTTAGCTTAGATGTCAATAATTCTTAGTTGTTCTTCCAGCCAAAACTCACTGTTAACCACCTTCACCTTGCACTGCTCTCCCCTAACAGCATAAGGTGGCAGCTTCTCACCTCTCCCAAAGTATACTGGGCACCTCTATAATAATGCAGTATTTTCACAATGTCAAGTCTCTGTCTGGTTCCTCTCACCACTAGACTAATTTATCTTGGGGAGAAGATGCTGGATCATGATTAACATGCTTTCTCAGAGCCTAAGAACACAGTATTACAAAAATATAAGCAGGTATGTACATGTCTGCATTAAACATAAAGAAGGGTTTGGTGGAGTCCAAGCAACATGTCAGAAAAAAAGGGAAATTATTGGATAAGTTATTGACTGTTAAAAGGTTATGAAAGTATCAGCATAAATACTGTCATGTTATAGCCTTAAGCCACGTTTATCTGTTCTATGATGGCATACAAATTCCAAATGCCTCACTAAGTAAATATCTAGTATTACCACATTGTGATCTGTACCCCATCCAGAAAACCTAATGTTTTAGTGGTGATAAACCTACTGAAATGACTTATAAATTAATGGCATCGTATGACCATGGCAAAATCAAAACTGGAAATGTGATATGGTTTTTGGGAATTATTCTTATGAACCTGGGAATATGCAAATAAAATAACTGGACATTTTCCCCACTTTTATAACTCTAACTTCTAAGAAAACAGGCACTTCACTTAATGCTTGAAAGTTCCTTTTTCTATTTTAAACTTATCAGAGTATAATACATGCATAGAAAAATGCACATATCCTAATTGTATGGCTCAATATTTTTTATAAAATGAATACATGTGTTAAGCACGCAGATCAAGGAAAAAAATATTAGCAGCCCTACTGTAAAACCCTCTGCAATTTGTTTCTTCCAGTTATTGGCCCCACCCTTCTTGATTTTTAATAATATAAGTTGGTTTTGCTCAATTTTGTATTTTATATAAATGTAATCTTTGAGTATCTGTTCTTTTGCGTGGCTTTTATTCAAAATTTTGTGAGATTAACATATTGGTACACAATTGGTAACAATTGGTAGTTGTAAAATGTTAATCATTGGTGTATATAGTCCATTTTATGAATATGCTGCATCTTATTTATCCTTTCAATTATCCATGGGACTTTTGACAATTTCTATTTTTGGAACTAATACAGTTTTTTGGTCGACATATACATGTAATTCTGTAGGCTAGATATATATTTATATCTATCTTTATGTTCCTATCTAGGAGAGATTCTTATAAATTTTTTTTTTTTTTTTTTTTTGAGACGGAGTCTCGCTCTGTCGCCCGGGCTGGAGTGCAGTGGCCGCATCTCAGCTCACTGCAAGCTCCGCCTCTTGGGTTTATGCCATTCTCCTGCCTCAGCCTCCCGAGTAGCTGGGAGTACAGGCGCCCGCCACCTCGCCCGGCTAGTTTTTTGTATTTTTTTAGTAGAGACGGGTTTCACCGTGTTAGCCAGGATGGTCTCGATCTCCTGACCTCGTGATCTGCCCGTCTCGGCCTCCCAAAGTGCTGGGATTACAGGCTTGAGCCACCGCGCCCAGCCTGATTCTTATAATTTTTTAACCCAGGGTTAATTTCTTTAAAATATTTGAATCTTGGCTTATTTTGGCAACCAGCCTAAGTTATATTGACAAACTATGTTTATAAAACAAAACATATTATCAGGAACTTTTAATAAAAATATATATACTTTAGAATTTCCATGTAAAAAGCAAGCATATCATAGAGTAGAGGTCTGTAAACTACTGCCCGAAGGCCAAACTCACATGTCTGCCTACTTTAGTAAATAAAGTTCTATGAGAACACAGCCATGCTTTTGCACTACAGTGACAGAGTCGAGTACCGAGTCGAGTAGTTGGGACAGAGATCTCTGTCCCACAAAAACTCAAATATGTACTATCTGTCCCTTCACAGAAAAAAGATGCAGGCTCTTGCTACAGAGCAATCCGATTGACGAGTAAATTACAAAATAAACATGTAACATATTACCATATTTAATTGAAATCTATTTGTACTATTCTGACCATAATAGAAACTTCATTGTTTCAGATGGCATAGGATGCAGTTCTTTACCCCAATAAGCCATATAGAATTAGAGAAAATGATCCCCCAGTCCTCATAACTCCTCTAGACATGGAGAAGAAAGGAAAGAATGCTACTTCCATATGCATCATCTCTACGTTGGGATCCTTGATTTGAGCAGTTGGATATGCTGGAAGAATGTGTAATAACAAACAAAGCAGTAATTCTAAACCCTGGGCACTACTGCAGGGTGGAGGAGTCTGAGTGACAGTGTGCTACCACAACATTTTAGGGAATGGCTGTGATTTACTTGTGCCTGTGTTGTAAACCTTGGGGTTAAGTAGTATGCCTCTGCTTGGTGGCACTGTTAAATGGGAGAGAGGAAATGTGTGGGAATATGGCTGTCCCACATCCCCCCTCCTTACCACCCCAACTCTATAATCATGTTAGGACTAAAGCAACCTAAGAGGTTCTAAAAGTAAACTTCAGCTTGACATTAAAGTTTAATTAAGACTTGTAGAAGAGCTGCCCAGAAATAGACATTTATAAAATATTCTGGCTTGTAACCAAAGCATTAGTCACTGAACACCTTTGGGAAAGAAGTTGGCACTTAGACAAGCAACAGAAGGTGAAAGCACTGCATAAACAGCTAGGTTCCAAGACAACAGCAAATTAAAGAGAAACACAATGTTCACATTTCAGCAGCTAGATTCCTGGTTTATTTTCCATTTTTAAGCTATTTTGCCACATTACCATAATTACAATTCTACTTTTTTTCCCCCAAATATACATCTTACTGTAAATTGATTCATTAACAAGATGCTCTCAGAAAGATACCTACCAGCTTCCTCTGTGAGACATAATAAAGAACCAGGTGCACATCTGGAAGTGCGACAAGACTGAATCAGAGCTGTCCCCGGGACTCATAGTTCATTCTTCATTAAAACATGCATAATGCAGACTTGAAATTTACAAAGCAGCCTAGAATCCATGTAACTTAAACAAATCAAGGTACTGTGTACGTACAGAATCATAACTTAATAAGTGACAGAGGAAAAATAGAAAAATGATGTACTGCAGCACCAGGTCTATGTTTTTTTCTGAGTGAATAATATAGCTTTATTTTGCAAGAAATGCTCCCCAAGTCTTAGTAAAATGAATTCATCTTGTCTGCCTAAAATGAATTAGGGCTTGATAGCTAACTTGTTTTTAATCAAGATGCTAGAATAAAACATAATGTAAACTGATACCACACTTCACTATGTCAAGACACACGACTCATTTATTTGACAAAAGAGTAACCTGCAGCAAGTAGCCTACAGGCCTAAGTAAAATTTTTATATTTTTTTCCTTTACTACTGACTTCAGGGAAAAGACAACACTGAAAATTCTTGCCCATTGGAATAGACAGATTACCTGACATTTAGGAATATTTTGTTAAAGACAGGCAAACTCACTGAGGTTAAGGGGAGAAAAGCAGAAAAACCTAAATTAAAAGATTGAACCAGTAATTAACATGTCTTAGTTTATAAAGCATATACTTCATTCTCCCACAACTTTATGCGGTCAGTGAGGCAAATATTCCTACTATTTCCATTTTAAAAATGGACAATTTCATCAGACTAGCTCTTTGGGGGATTAACAGCATAGTGGCAGATGTTGCTCACTGCTCATTGTCTAGCCAATGGTGATTTCCCTTCTTAGCTGCCAACAGAGCCCTGGATTATGCAGGTGACAGGCAGCATTCCCTTAATATTTCAGAAGACAGACCTCTAGGTTCAACTCCAGAGAATGTATCACAATAACAAAATAATTGAATCAGGATCAATTTACTGTGATCATGATGACTCCATTCTCCTTCAACCATGACAGAATCAGGGATAAACAGGTAACACAGGTCTGGTTAATCAGAATACATCTAATGAGGCACTGCCCTTCCTGGAAGGGCAACTTAAAGGGGACAAAGCACTTTTGCTCTTTTCCCTTTTCTCCTGCTTGATGCTGCTCAGCTGTACTGTGATCATGAGGAAAAGCTAAGAGAGCTGGAAAGGTAACCATCAATGTCCAGTCTTTGATAGCTGTTCACCAAACCTGTGAACATCCTTCCTCAAGACTGCTTATTATGCAAAATAACATCTTTATTGTCTAAGTCACTATTATTTAATTACTCTAAAACTTGCAATTAGAAGTATTCCTAACAGATACAGAAGCAATTGTTCAGGGAAAGCTTACATCACTCATTCTGGAAGCACAACTGAGGTGCAGAAATGTATTGCGGTGTCATTTACATGAGTAATCTGTATCGAGGATTTGATTTTAAACTTCCTATGTGGTGGCTAATACCTTCTATTATATTTGCAATCTTGAAGTCATGTTGGTTCATCTTTATTTTGCACCGGAAGTCCTTTTAAATGTAGTTTATTGTCCTAAGCATTTAGACATTCAGGAGGAAGCCTCAACTTAATGAAGAGATGAGAGAGAGTGGATAAGCACTGCTTAGCGTACTATTGACAGTTTATTACTGTGGTCTTCAGAAACTCATGTTCTTTACTGAGTAAATACATTTACCTAAAACAGGTTTATAGCTCTGGGGCACATAAATACCATTAGTGCCAGCAGAGTTATAGCTGGGAGAATGCATGGAACATATGGTCACAATTCTCCTACTGTTTCTGAGAAAGGAGAGAGGACACCTCTGTGGGAGAGACATATTTTTGTCTGATAGAGTATAATTTACTAGAACACAAAGCACTTTGTCAGAACCTTTCATTGTGGTCTAAGAAATTAATTAGAAGCGCTCTCATTTGAAAGTTCCTCAAATAAATTATCATTTATCTAACAGAAATACAGAGCCTGTAACTTTCTTAGTTGATAAAAAAAACATGGTGCCTACCACTTTACATGGACATTCATGCCACTTCAAACCTTGCAACTACTGAGTCAGTCACAGCCAGCTATATTTTCAGGATATAAAGTTTATATGCAGAATTATGTATAGAATTGGCAATGTTTCATTTTATCACCAAACTAAAAAATCTTATCTATAGAAATTCCAACCACAATATATAAAAAATAGTAATGACTTCTATTGAGCCTTCGTGTAAATCAGGCTTTGCACTAGGCATTTGGTCTGCATTATTACCCTTTAAGACAACCTTAAAAGTTGGTACTATTTTATCCACTTAGCAATGAGGAAAGAGGTCAAGAGAGGTTAAAAGTCTTCTCTGAAAAGGTCACTAGTGATACAGTAGATATGGGATTTGAACCAGGTCAGCTTGACTTCAAATCTGGAAGCTCTTCACCACTACCACATTGGTTCTTAGGTTTCAGTGTGATAAGAACTTGGAGCTCTATTAATTGTGAAGATCTGTGGCCTGGTCCCCTTTAGTTCTGACTTGGATGGTCTGGGGCCTAGGAACCTGCATTTCTTTCAAGCATCCAGGTGATTCTCATAAAGGTGGCTTAGAGACACCTTAAGAAACAGAGCCTTACACTCCATTTAAAATCATTATGCCATTTAAAATCATAATGGGTTTGATAGGCTACAAGAAATATTATCGCTCTAAATTAAAAATGCAAAGTAGGTATTTTGTTGTGAGAAAACATGTAACAAAGAAAAAGAATTCATTAAGATGAATTTTCATTCTTCAGGAAAGAAGCACAGTTAGTAATATTTTCTTATAAATGTCAATGTCTCATTTTCTCGTAGGCCAGAGAGACTGCAATGAAAGGTGATAGCACAAGCGTCTGATTTAAGAAAATGAAAACCCTCCTTTACTTGCAGCTTAGAAAAGATTTCCCCCACACAACTCGTCTTCTTATCAAAGACCCATGAGGGTAAAAACGTCAAGACAATTAGGCAGTTTAGGAAGAAAATAAATACAGAAATGGGAAGATTATAAGTTATTCAACTAAGAAATCACCAAAGGCACCGCCCTACATGCTGGGATACAAAGTAGTCAGTAGTCACTGTTTTTGGATTATCTGAGCAGTTAATCTGGGTAATTTAAGTATAAAGTCCAATAATCAATCAAAGCTTTTTGGCCCTGCACTATGGACTCTCAGGCTAAACTGACATTACCTAAGTAAAAATAATTGATTCTTGGCCGTATGTGATCCTACCACAGTAGGGTACTCAACCCTATTTGTCAACCTTTTTACTTATTCCTAGTTGACTTCCTGTCCTTTATCATAATAGCTATTTTGAATTTTTTTTCCATTCCTTTCAAGTTGCCAAACATATCTTCAATGCCTTCAATTACCATATATAAACTTGCTTTTTATCCTAGCCATCCATGAGTTCTCTGTATTTCCCTTCCTTCCACACTGAAATTTCTTAATGTCAAGCATCTTTTCATAGCTTGTTAGCTTAAGATAAAGAGATTCTTAACTAAGGCTAATTCCTCTACCTATGAATCTGATCCCTTTTGGGATCTTGTTCCATTCTCAGCAAACCTCTCCAGTCACCTGCAGCACTTCAGGCACTGTTAGGCATTGGGAACACAAAGATGAAAGGACAGGACCCTGCTTTGCAGCAGCTTCCAGGACAGTGTGGAGACAGACTTTCAATAATCATGAGCACAGTGCCATAGGACCAAGGGCACAACAGAACTTAAGTTTAACTAGCTGAAGACCAGGGGGCTTCCCCTAGGAAACAGCTTAGATTTAAAAGATAAATAAAAGTTAATCAGGTAGATGGGCAGAAGAAGTGAGAAGATACAGAGGTTCAGGAGAGCATGGCATAACCAAACAACCATAAGTATTCAGACATTGATGAAAAAACTCCCTGGGGAATTGGTGAAAAATACCACCCAGGAGTTTAGATTTTAAGTCTAAAATGAGTCACTGAAGCACTGTTATCACATGTGTATGCTAATAATGCAAAATCAAAGGCCAGTATCCTAGAAAGCAGGAGAACTTAGTGACCTAGGTAGGATAGTGAGTGCCTAGTTTGGAGTAATAGTGCTGTAGAGATATCAAAGCATGATGGATAAGAAAGACATCTAGGTGGTAGCATTGTAGAACTTAATAGTTCTGGATATCAAGAACAAGAAAGAGAAAGAATGCAGATTGAGCCCTAGGTTTCTGGCTTTGGTAACTTTCTAACAGCCATGTCATTCCTGGATAGTGCCTGGGCAGAGTGAAACTATAGGGCACCCAAAAGGACATGTCTAATAGCAAATTTGATATGTGGGTGGGTGTGAAACGCAAGAGACACTGGTTTAGGCTCATTTGGCTACTTCTGCACTAAGAGTTCTATCTTGGCATTTGCCAGTGATGCCCATTTTTTCGCCACCAGTCACATTTTATTAATAAATGCTGACTTCCATGACCTTTCTTTAGACATTATGCTATCTGATCTTTTTACAATTTTACAATATTGTCTCCCTTTTTATATTCTCCATTGGCTATTTCACCAGGGACTTGGTTCTCTTTAATTCCTTGAAGATGCCTTCTCAGTCTCCTACAGGGACTCCCCATTTTTAATCTCCTTGAATAAAACTGTCCCCCAAGATTTGATCCATAATTTTTTCCTCTATAAAATTCACATTTCTATCCCTTGGGCCATCTCACAAGTCACTAATGAATAAAGGAACTTCCAAACATAATCCTGAACTAGATTTTCAAGTGGAACGCCACATATAAAAGTCCCTCCAAATTCAACATGCCCCAAATTAAAGCTGCTCCATTTATATCCCAATCTCCCAAAAATAGTTCCCTGTTTTCCTGCCCTGTCACTGATGCATCTGCTTCCCCTCTTTCACTCGCCTTCTATGATCAATCCTCAACCTGAAGTGTTCATTCTCTCTCTCTCTCTCTGGTCCTTGTTTTCACATCATCTCTTTGATATGCAAAATGATTTGAATATAGGGGATCCAGATATGATACAAAATTGCAGTGGTTTATTTGCCATCATAAAATAATGACAGCAACCAACAATTATCCAGTCTTTGCTTTGCGCTAGATGCTATTCTGAAGCACATCACATCTATTTCCTTTTTCTCCGTTTCCCTTTCTATGAATGTAGAAGAGCAAGATGGTTTCTTCCTTTTTAAATTTGTCATACTTGGATTATAGATCAGTCTGAGTGATATCATCCATTTTCTGGGCAATAAAAAAAACTAACCATTGTGTTGCTAATTCTTTAAATGCTGTTAATTTTCAAGGGTTAGCTCTTATTCCTTTTTTTTGGGAATGCAAATGCACACACTCATTACCCCCTCTTGATGAATAATAGAGATTATACCACATATACTTACTTCAAAAACCCAATCTTTGCAGAAACCTGTAAATCAGCAGAACAATTTTCATGGGCACAAAACCTTGCAAAGCTTATCTGGAAATAAAATGACAATGTTTTTTATTTTGATTTAATCAGCAAGTATATTTATATATATATTTTAAAGAAGATGACATCTATGATACATGAGAAAATAAAATTGATACATCAAATTGACAACTCTTTATTTTATCTTTTTAAAAGCTCAATTTAAGAATTAGTAGGGTTCAAATGACAATTACTTGCAGGGCTAAAAGAGCTAAGTTCTAAATAGGTAAAATTTAAAGCCCAAATTTTATCAGTGAAATAGATTTGGAAAAAAAAAGTTAAAGGCATTAAAGGAGTTTATTAGCTACCAAGATTTTTTTTTTCATTGGGTTCCTCTCAATTTTCTGGTGCTGCAGTTTGATCCCATTTATTACATGTAAATAATGGCACTTAATTTTGGCAGATGTTGTGACAGTGATTTTATATTCACTGAAATTAGCTACATGGAGATACTTAGACATTTTATGTAGAGGAAACATTGAACAAAATTAAATAAGGGTTCCAGAATTTAATTAACTCTGAACTTTTAAATAAGATCAATAAATACTACAAAGGACCTAGGAAGACCCAAGGCATAAGCTGGACAAAAGGAAAAAATGGAGAGAGATAAAAGGGAAGATAATGGGAACAGGTAAAGAGAGACAGATGCAGAAAACAAAGAGAGATCTAGAAAGTCAGAAGCAGCCAGGCTCATTAAGTGTGAAGTGACTAGAGTACTGTCAAACAGCGTGCCTAAAGTTGGGGGAGAAGTGTAAATATCTCTCTAAATAAATATGATTTTTTTTCTCTCATTTCTATTGGTGAAGCAAGTTGTTCTAAGAATCAAAATATAAATTAATGTAACTACAAATTGCTAAGGTTTTGGCTTGTGTACTTGCAATATTGAGATTTTCACTATTAAAGACATTTACAAAGAGCTGATGTTGAAGACTGAAGTTTAACAGAAGAGTAAAAACAACCCCTGGCTTCCGTAAATATTTTCGTATGAGGGTATAGAGAAAAATATGCTCTTCAGTTATCTTCATTTGATCCTGTATTCTAGACTAGACTAGTGGTGATTGTAAGCTCAATTATCTTAAAGTGACTATGGGGCAATTTTGTCTGGACAGGATATGAACTAGACCTTTAAATGTCCCTTTCATCTTTTACATTCTGTGTGTCATTAGTGAACATTTTAATGAAGGCTTTTTACAATGCCCAGACACATCCTGTTTTTGGACAAACACTATGTCTTTGTGTTGGCAGACAGTAAAGGTCTGAACAACAGGACTCCTGAGAATAAATACACTGTCAGTGAAACTTAAATATTTTGGGATAATTTAGAAAACTGGTTAGAATGTAGGATCCATCTCAAATGCAATTGATCCCGGGATGTGGCTGAAAAGCATATAATGGATTTTTTTAAAGAAATTATTGTGTTTAACATAAACACATGTGTCTGTAAATGGATAAAACTAAGCAAGGAAATTTGATTATGAAGACGTGAGTGAATCTGTGAGTAGGATGAAAGCAAGGGAGACAGGACATGAGAAGAGGAAGATAAACTGAGGACACATGATGACACTGAATAACTAACATTAATACAACCTTCTCCCATTATGATTTTTCTCTAGTAATATCTTTCTTCACTGGCAAGGCATCAAAAATAGAACAGTAGCATTTTATATGATAATCTACTGTTGTGATTAAATACATATTTTAAAATATTCAGTTCAATATCCTAAAGGGAATATAAACAATTTAAAGAAATGAAAAGACACATCATAAATCTATTTTATGTTTTAAAATTCATAAAATTAAAAAAAATTCTGACATATAGTTCACTTCTTCAGAATGATGCCATATTTTAAAATTTGGTTAAATGCCACATAATAATTTGGATAAAGGAAAATACTCCTACTGTTTTTTTAATTATGTCTTTTTCTTTCTTCTGCTGAAGAATTGGCTGAAGTGGTTGGAATTCTTCTGTGCTTCGTTTACTGATGACGTGAGGACCAAGGTGGTAAGCAGCTTCAATCTGAATTGGGGTGCGGATGTCCCGCACATCTTTCTAAGGAAAATAACAACCATATGCATTAATAACAAAAACAAGCATGTAGATTAAAAAAATATAAAACTTCTTTCCTGAATAAGGCCAAACACTGTACATGGAAGACAAAGCAAATACTTATCTTTCATCTAAATTGTTAAAAAAATGAAGATGTATATTTTTTCATATCACACAAAATCATTTACGTTTCTTATGAAAACACAAAAGAATAAAATGAAAATAATACCATCCAATAATAGTTATAAAGGTCTATACTTGGGAGTATTTTCTTCCATGCTATTTTCTATGCATTTAAAAGATAACTTGGTATTATATGCATTTTCATGATATACTTTTATAAATCATTTCAAAGTGCTTTTTATCCCATTTAACATTACCCTATACATTTTCTCTCTCTCAATAACATTTTGATTAAATTTGATTCATTTGACATTTAACATTACCCTATACGTTTTCTATCTCTCAATAACATTTTGATTAAATTTGATTCATTTGACTCCAGATATTATAAAACATCCTTTTTAGTTATTCCTTTTTTTTTTCTTTTCTTCTTCTTCTTCTTTTTTTTTTTTTTTTTTTTTTAAGAGATGGGATCTCTCTCTATCAGCAGACTGGAGTGAAGTGTAGCTCACCACAGTTCTGAACTCCTGGGCTCAAGCGATCCTTCTTCTTCAGCCTTCAGAGTAGCTAGGACTACAGGTGTGCACCACCATGCCCAGCCAATTTTTTCATATTTATAAAGGCAGGGTCTTGCAATGTTTCCAGACTGGTCTTGAACTCCTGGGCTCAAGGGCTTCTCCAGTCTTGGCCTCCCAAATGGCTGGGATTACAGGTGTGAGCCACCATACCCAGCCCTTTTCTTTTTTTATGGAATTTTTCTATTATATTTTCTAACAGATATTGAATGGTATACAGGCAAAGTATTTGTTTTGTACATCTAATTGTATATACTTGTCACTGTACTGATTTTCTTATTAGTTGTTAAAGTTTTTTTTTTGTTTTGTTTTTTTGTTTTTTTTTGTTTTGAGTCAGAATCTTGCTGTGTCACCCAGGCTTGAGGGCAGTGGCATGATCTCAGCTCACTACAATCTCCCTCTCCTGGGTTCAAGTGATCCTCCCACTTCAGTCATCCGAGTAGCTGGAATTACAGACATGTACAAACACACCCAGCTAATTTTTGTATTTTTAGTAAAGACCAGGTTTCACCAGGTTGGTCGGGCTGGTCTCAAATTCCTGACCTCAAGTGATCCGCCCCCATCGGCCTCCTAAAGTGCTGGGATTACAGGCTTGAACCACTGCAACTGGCCATTTTTTTTTTTTTTAAGTTTATTGTGCTTTTATACTTCACAAAGAACTCTTGAATTTATTTACCAATTACGCAGAAATTGTAACCCATTCACAATCCATTCTGCCCTGTATAACATTCTTCTACACTTAATATCTTAACTAATGTCTACACAGCATTTCTTACTCCTATTCTTGTTGATATGTGGTCACAAGTTTTTTTTTTTATAATCAGATTTTTAAAATTCATTGTCTTGTGTCTCCAAAGAAACAGCTCGAGTTTATTACAAGTGATTGTCAATTCTTATATTTTAACCTTTATTTGTATATGCAGACATTTTCTTTTAAAAATATTTTCTATCAACTTACAAATGATTTTTTCATTTGATTATTTGCTAGCATCATTAAAATATTCCATATTTTCAAAATTGTTTTCTTACACACAGTGAAATAATCAACAAGAAAATATCTTTGAAAGTATTTGTCATTCGATTAAGTAAGCACTTCACTAGATAGTAAAAGTGTCCTAGACTCTCAAGTCTATGAAAACAAAGAGAGTCAGCCCTCTGTACCCATCGGTTCCACATCTGTGGGTTCAGCCACCTTGGATCAAAAATAGTTGGCAAATAATGGATAGTTGCATCAGTGCTGAACATGTACAGATTTTTTTCTTGTCATTATTCCCTAACCAATAGAGTATAACAAGTGTTTACATAGCATTTACATTGTATTACATATTATAAATAATTTAGAGATGATTTAAAGTATATGAGAGGATTTACAAAGGTTAAGCGCAAATATGGCACAATTTTATATAAGGGACTTGAGGATCCTTGGATTTTTGTATCCAAGTGGGGTCCTGGAATAGTATCCTGGAACCAGTCCCCCATGGATACTGCAGGATAAGTGTATATGAAAATCAAATAACATATAAAACACAGTGTCTCTTAGAAAGCACCTGTTCAAGCAGTCCACAGTCAGAAATGTGATTTTCAAAGGGCACTCAACTAAACAAACTTCTCCTTTTCTAAAAGGGTAAGCTAAAAAGATTTTACTACTAAAGTAACCTAAGAGGATTTATAACAGAATTCAATTGAGAAATTACATAAAGACATGTCAATGAGAAATCTATAAAATAAGATTTTAGACACTGCAAAAATTAAAAGTAGAAATGATCTCAGGATATGAGAGAGCAGTTCACATCACCACATATAGCCCACCTACACAGAAACTAGTGGAGAAAATCTATGCAGTTTTTGATTTTCTTGGTATTAGAATTGTTGCGATATTCAGGAGATAATTTGAAGAATTGGTCACAATTCTTTCATACTAATAATTTAGTCTTTCATACAAATGTGTGATGTCTTTCATACTAATAATTTAAGGCTCAGTTTTTACTCTACTTTTCATATGGCCATTTCAATCTATAGGTTCTTCTCATTTTAAAAAATAGATTCAACAAATTCCCTCTTGACCATTAAAGAGTCAAGTGTTTTCACCCAGGCTAGACATATTAACTTAAACCATAACTGAGGTTTATATTATGCTAGATGAGTTCCTCAGGGTAGACCCATGACACTGCAATTGACAGACCTCCTACTGAGTAATGTCAGTGGACCAGGTTTCTATTTATCTATAGACATTTCAGGATTGCAATATGGCTTAAACATTACTGCCCCAAGGCAGGTAAGGAATAGATTATTTTCAAAGCTCATCAATTAAAAATCCTTAAGGAATAGGCGCCTGTAATCCCAGTTACTCAGGAGGCTGAGGCAGGAGAATGGTGTAAACTCGGGAGGCGGAGCTTGCAGTGAGCTGAGATCCGGCCATTGCACTCCAGCACTCCAGCCTGGGCGACAGAGCGAGACTCCGTCTCAAAAAAAAAAAAAAAAAAAAAAAAAGAATAGGGAAAAAAATCCCTATCACACAGATTATTGCTGTATTGCTATATTATTTATATAGTAACTTTTGATAGAAATCAATGAAGTAATTTAATAAAGATGACACACATCACATAAAAGACTATATCTATTCTATATCTTTGCGTAATTATAAACAAAAAGGTTGTAATTTTTTTTTCTCTTTTCATTTACAACATTATCAATTTATGTATATAGTGGTTAAAACCAATAGTGGTCTAAAGGTGAAGCACTGGTGTTCAAATCTGGGGTCCACCACTTATTATCTATGTAACATTGGGCAAGTTTCTTAATTTGTCCATGGCTTAGTTATCTTATCTGAAAATTGGAATAATAACAATTATGGTGGTTATACCTATACCTTATTGTTGTGATGATTAAATGACATACTGTCCATAAGGCAGACATGACAAAATTTGTATGTTGCTTCAAAATGCAGGCATATAAGCCAACTAAGGAATTACTAAATTTCAGTTTCCTAGACTAAGAGATTCTGGTGAACATTTGGAAGGAATAAGAAAACTGAACTACTGCCAACCAATCAACATTAAATAGAAAATTAGTTACAGAACAAGGAGTAGACCTCTATTTATTAAACAGTATTTAGAACATTTGGAGCCTGAATCAGAGTACTCAAGATCCCTGATTACTTTTCCAATCTTATACAGAGATGCTTTTATTAAATTACTTGGTAAGGGATCATCTCAACATGAAACCTTGACCATATAGGAATGCTGCGAATCAAGGCCAAATCCCAAGTTATCGACTTGTGAAAACCGAACAGCTTGAAGCCCTGAGTATTACAATAGCAAACTTGATTAAATTATTCCCTAGGTGTAGGAGCTAGACGGCCACTGATTGTCCCTCCACATGTCCACTGTTTTAATTCTTCTCAACAAGCTTGCTTTGACCAAATCACATGCTATCTAATTCATATTAATTTTCCACAAGGTCTTCTCTACATCTGGTGTATATTACTATCATTATCCTAATTAGCTATTAATTACACTTTTCTTGCAATATATAAAATGTACATGCACTCTTGCAAAAACTGCATTTGACGGATATACACACTAACTTTAGCAGCTCCACCTACAGACAAAATCTGTAATATCAAAATGTCTTAAAGTGATTAAATATTTGGGAGTAAAAAAGTAGATTTGTTTAAATTTTAAAATTTGGATGGGCATGTGCTATGTATATTAAAAATAATGAAGATTTCATGCCACATTTTTATGGACAATTACATAAAATAGGGTGCCCACAAGCATGCAAATTAGCACATGCCTGAAATTATATAACGTCTGTCTTCTTGCTTGACTTTCATAGAAATCTGTATTTCTGGCCAACTTGAGAGCTGAGCAACAGGCCCATGTCCTCCTGTTAATTTATTTAAAAGGTGCGCCAAAAAATTTTATATCACTAAACAATAATGTCAGTAATAAATATTTGAAGCTATCTATTCATGGGTCTACTGTGTCCAAGGCAGCTCTAGGGATACAAAACTGAAAGTCAGTGCCTGTCCCAATCTATGTTCCACAAATCCACATAAACAGTGTGGGGGATGAATATTCTGATACAGACATGCCCAAATACAGAAGAAGTAGGGCCACCTAATCTACACATAAAAGGGGTTGGGGAGGCTCTTACATAGGAAGACTTTAAGCAAGGAATGTGACTAGATTTTTGAAATACCTCTCTGGTGCTTATGTAGGGCTTGGGAAGGAAAAGCTGAGACCAAGACATAGGTTGGTACCTGAACCATCACCATCTTGTAAAATTGCAGTCCCTTTATGTAGTAAGCTTGTCTCAAGTGGTAGAGAACTGTTAAACATCTGGCACTACAATTTCCTGAGAAAAGACAGCACCCCCAAGACAAATGCTCTAACCATGATACCAACAGAACATTCTCAGATTTTTCTTATAGAATTTTTTAAATAGCACCAAGAACATAGCATCCATAAATGTGTTAAAAAAATATTTTCTGCCTTATGTAATGGATTGTGCTAGCTCTAAGAATACAAATATGCAAAAGATAATATCCTGCCTCAAAGATCTTGCAACCTAACAAAAAATTAAAATGTTATAATAATCAATTTACTTCTAGAATACCATATTAGTACAATTATATAGTTTGCTCACACTTAGATTTTCAGCAGAAATGTCTGCATATATGAATCAGTCCATAGTGTGCTATCATTAAAAAATTTCTTCTTTAGAGTAAATGACATTTCATTAAGCTATCTATGTGCATGTATCACTCAACAATATAAGCAAATGAAATTAAAAAACACACAAAAAATCTACTAATCAAATACACATTTGTTTTCCTGAAATTACTATGGAAAAAAGATGAGTTTTAGAAGTCACCTAAAGATTTACATAGCAAAATGAACTCCCTGTATTTCAGAAATCTAAAATTCAGGAATTTGAGAAATCAAAGAAAGAAAAGAATTAACTAATCTACACAGGTAGGTTGATGTCATGATTTTAATAAAACACGCTAAGGCCACTGAATTCACTGTCTCTCAGAATATCTCTGGGGACAGGCATTCTTTGTTCAGCAACTAAGCCAGTAGTTCTAGCTTTGTCGGAAATGCAGACAAACAGGCAATCTTTTGCTGCTTTTGTTATCCCAATGTAACACCCTTCTTCTCTTCTCAAATATCAGGGGATATTTTGATGCAGAGATTCCATCAAGATCAACCAAGAGATATCATCCGTCAACATTTCAAGGGAAGTTTCACTACCATGGCTGCTCTAACATGTCTAAAAACTGCTTCGAGTTACAGTTTGGGTTTCTCTAAATCAAAACTGCCTCAAAATTATCCCTTGTCCTAAGAAATCTCTAAAATTTGATGAAGTTGTATATTTAAAGCAAAAACAAAGATTTTCATATACTTACATAAATGGAGAAACACCTTTTACATAGAGGAAAAGCAATCTCTTAATAGAAGAGGATTTCAATAGTAAAAACTAAATGTATAAAGAAAATTTAACCATTTCCTTATATTCAGACATATCATTATGAACTCTTAGCAAAAGCTAATAATTATATGGCTCCGATGGCAAAAATTAAAGCTTGGCCTTAATTATAATCAACTAAAATTACAAAGTTTTTTTTTTTTTTTTTTTTTTTTTTTTTTTTTTTTTTTTTTGAGACGGAGTCTGCGCTCTGCCGCCCCAGGCTGGATGCAGTGGCCCAGATCTCAGCTCCTGCAAGCTCCGCCTCCCGGGTTCACGCCATTCTCCTGCCTCAGCCTCCAGAGTAGCTGGGGACTACAGAGGCCCGCCACCTCGCCTGGCTAGTTTTTTGTATTTTTTTAGTAGAGACGGGTTTCCAAACCGTATTAGCCAGGATGGTCCGATCTCCTGACCTCGTGATCCGCCGTCTCGGCCTCCCAAAGTGCTGGTATTACAGGCTTGAGTCGCCGAGCGGCACCCGGTTTTTTTTATAATTTAAAAAAAAAAAGACAATTTCTCCTTATTTTTGAGGAACAAATTTTGACAGTCAAGCAAAGTAATCCTGTGTGATACTTTTTAATTATGATTTAGACTTAAGGAAAACTGATTCCCCTACAACCCTGACTAAATGAACCCATAGCCTCAGAAAAATAACATGCTAGAACAAAAATCTGACGCAAGGTTTACGACATGGTATGATCCTGTATGCACCTCTAGTCCAAGAAGATCTAGCATAAAACTAAAGAATTGTGATTAAAAGAGAATAAGTTTTTAAACATAAATTTTATATAAACTTAAGATCTGGAGTCTTTTTGACAGCCGACTTGCCCACCATCAAAGAACACAATGCATTTTGTAATTAAGTTTAAAGGCTTTCATTTGCATAAGGTAATCAAAGAATTGTCAGCAAAAATAAAAGCAAAATTCAATCTTTTCCTCACTTTTAGGTCTCCAAGGCTTTTACGTTTTATATCTGTGCCATCTTTGCAACTCAATCTCTTTAATAGTCAATTCCCACAATTTGCTGATTGTACTGGGATCTCCGATGAAATTTCTTTCCTGGTCCTTCACCCTCTTGGTGTGACCCCTCCCCTCCTTAGCCTGCTTCAACTTCACAACCAAAAATATAACCATTCCCTTGTATATTCACTCCTGCTGCATGCTCCTTGCTTGCTTCACTCTCTTGATCAAACCACAACCCTGGTTAATTGTAACTCTTCATCTACTCCTGAACGTTGAACGTGACTGGGGAAAAACACACACACACACACACACACACACACACACACAAACACACAGGCTACACTCAGTTTATGACAATGAGTGCAAGTGGTCCCAGACACCATCTGACAACCACCCTGTATTTTGTTACTCTCACATTCTCCTGGAAGACTATTTCACGTCTTCCCAAACTCCAAATACCACTTCCTTCATCTATACTCTAGTTGATGAGTTTGCTTCTTAGTTCACTGAGATTATTAAAGCAATCAGACAAGAACTTCCATAGTCCCCATCACATCTACTCAGCATCTGCAAGCACATACACAGATGAACCATGCACATGCCTATCTAGAACCAACCCTTTCACTTGTACATTTAATCTTTCCCTTTTTGCCTTCAAGAATTTAGTTCCAGCTCTTCTCCCCTGTCACATATATCCCAAGTTTTTCACTCTATTGCAGCATGCCTATCAGCATAAAACATGCTAATGCTTCTGTCTTAAAAGACAAAAACCCAGAGAACTCTTCACTTCAGCTACTGACCCCCAATTCCATTTCTTTGGTCACCTTTGAGGCAAAACTTTTGAAAGAATAACCTACAATGCTTCCAATTCCTTTCCTCCTCCCCCCACCCCCGCCACTACTGTCTGAAATGCTTTTGTCACCACCACCAACAGCCTCCACATTATAAATCTAATGGCGAGTTTTCAGCCCTCGTCTTATTCGATCAAGCTGCTGTACGGAAAACATCATCATGCTTTCCCCTTTGGCTTTATTCACTTCACTTCCAGGATGCCCAACACTGTTGATTTGCTTCCTTTCTTACTGATTTGACCTTCTTATCTCCCCTGTGGGCCTCTTCTTGCCAACCTCTTCATGTTGTAGGGGCCCAGAGTGCAGACACTGGCCCTCTTCTGATCTCAGCCATCTTAATATGATTTTAAATACCATCCATATGCCAAAGATATATTGTTACCTTTCCTGTTCTCTGCCTGTCCTCAACTCAAGATGAGTATATACAAAGGCTTAATTGATATTTACACTTAAAATAGGTCTCTCTAGCTAGCAGGCCCATGACTGAACTCTAGAATTTTCCACTTAAAAGGTGTTCTCCTGCAATATTGTCTCAATTGATGAAAACTACATTCTCCAAGTGGCTCAGGCTAAAGACCCTGGAGTCATCATAGAGCCTCTTTCTCAGATGCCAGACATCCAGTCTGTCAGCAAATTGTAAATTGGATGTCAGCAACTTGACTTCGACTACTTCTCACCATATCCACTGCCACCACTTTTGTTGGAACCATCTCTCCCCTGTGTTACCACAGTAGCCTCTTCTCCATGTGTCAACTCTTTATCTCCTACTCTATTCACAACACAGCAGCTAGAGTGTTCCTTTGTATACCTATGTTAGATCATGTGACTTCTCTGACAAAATGCTGTTATAGATCCACCTTTCTCTCAGAGAAAAAGCCACAGGTTTTGCATAATCTCTTCTTCCGCCATTCTTCCCTTTGCTTACATTTCTAGCCATCCTTGCCTCCCTATTGTTCTTTAAAATAACCAGGTACATTCTTCAGGCCTTTGACTCAAGTTTTTCTCACTGGAATACTCTTTTCCTGAACCAGGTGTTCTCAAAGGATGGGTCCCCTGGGAACTCTGCAGAAATGCAAATTCTCAGGCCTTACTGCAGACCTACTAAATCAGGGATTCTAGATGGGACCAGCAATTTGTGTTTTCAGAAGCCCTACAGGTGTTGCTATTACACCCTAAAACTAAGAACAACTGCCCTAGATATCTACATGGGCAACTTCCTCACTTCCTTCACGTCTTTGCTCAGATGTCACTTTCTGAATGAAGCCTACTCTGAGTATCCTGTTTAACATTGTACACTTCACTCCTTCTCCAGCATTGCACATTTCTGTACTCTGCCCTCCTTTTTTCTTTATCACCCGTATCTTCCAAAATACTATAGAATGTATATTTTTATCATTTTTTTTTTGTCTCACCCCAGTAGACTATAAGCTCCATGAGGGTAGTAATCTTTATATGTCCCATTCACTGATCTATACAGAATTTGACACAATGTAAGTACTCAATAAATATCAAATTAATTGAGTGAATGGCCAGTAGGGACAACTATACGAGTAAAGCATCTCCAACCAACAGGCAGGCAGGGAGTCCTCTGACAAGTGGGGATTGTGGGCGGAGTATATAATTAACAAATGTCACTTCATTTCATTGTAAGGAATGCAGAGACAAAATAGATACATATGTTAACACTCCCACTCCTGGTACCATGGTACCAGATGTGTTTTATGGAACACAGGAACAACCCAGGCATCCCAACCGCTATGCATCTTCTTTTCTAGTATTAGGAAGACGGAAGAATTCAGATTGCTGTCTTATGCTTTCAGACTGTAGAAACTTAAGAGTGTTAATGTTTCCTAATTCCTTGGGCTATCACCCTGGTGGAGGTGGGAAATACACTCATTACATTCCTATACCTTCTTAAGTAACAGCTGCAGCTCCTTGACAGAACTCAAATTCAGGGTAGCTGCAACTGTGGTTCTTATCTTCTGTGTGGGTTTGTTACAAAGGAGAGGGTTGGAGTAACTTTTTGCCTTTCTATATGAGTTTTAAAAGTGTTCCAAACACAAGCAAGGTAACTTAGGAATAGAAAAAGATACTGAAGGAAACGATCATTTTAAAAGTCAGCCTTGGCAACAGACCAAGACTCCATCTTAAAAAAAAAAAAAAAATGGCTTTCTAAAATTTCATTATAGACCTCTATCTTTCTTGTAACACAGAACATGTACTGGTTAAGAATACTGGCTCTAGAGTTAGAGCTCTGTTATTAGTTGCGTTTGCCATGTGCAATCCCAGCAGTAAGTGCTATCATTTAATATTTGCAATATGGTACAAAGGCAATAGCTGAATCCTGCTACCATCAAAACCATGGTAACACTACAAATATACATGCAACAAAGCACTTACCTTTGCTAATCATTTCTGCTACAAATTTACTCCAAAAAAGGTATACAATTTTGATGATCCCTTATTTATAGGAACGATGACAAGAAACACAGGACTAAAAAAACCAAATCACTTTTGCAAATTTTTAACACAACGTGTTTCTTTGTGAATATCTAATGTTGGCCCTTTTATTGCCTTTAAAACGATCTCAATATTTGTCTCTACAATTGACTAAGGTAAGTAAAATGACATCCATGAAGCATGAAAAAAAGAACCTCTTTAATTCCTACCGTATAAATGATGGTTACATTAATATTCTATACTTTTGGCTCTGAACCATCTAATAGCTTTATTCTAGTACAACAATAAAAACTGTTAAGGGAAATGAGGAAATAGCATGGGGATTATTGCTCTTAGCATTTAATAGTGTATTGAAGTCTTGATGATGCTTGCTTACATTTGCTTGGAATAAGTATCTAAGGGAAAATTAAGCCCTAAGCTGAAGCTACTATTTGAAATCCCAGAAAGGGCTCCTGGGAATAGTTTGGCTTTTTGTGACAATAGATTTTCTGATGAAGTACATCGTTCCCTAATGAAAAAGACCTGGCACGGCTTCATATGATAAAATTTGACCAATGTGAGGAGTGCGATGATCAGTTTGGGAATGAGTGTTTTAATAAAAGAAACATGAAATTGACTGTGCTTTGGCAGGACATACCCCAAACCATCATGAGAGCTGTCGTCCTGGCCCACAGATGATCCCCACCATGCTACAACTGTGCGAGTTCCCACTGACATCACTGACAAAGCTGGCACGGAGACAAAGACATAATCCAAAAGCAGCCATGTTGTATTCTGCTTCATTGGAGTCCTACGAAAAACAAACTAACTTCCCCGCCTCCCCTGACCCACCCCAAAAAATGTACCATGGAAAAGATTTGAGGTTCAGTTGAGCTACTGAAGATGTGTATTTCTAGGCAAGCAGATAAAAGGGATAGGAAAAATGAAATTTTAGAAAGGAAAAGGCAAGTGTTTTCAAATGATGAGGTCAAATGTGATAAACGTGAAAAAGGATGATACAATAAGAGGACTCTGAATTACTTGGGTTGAGACTGTCTAATACTTTAACTGGAGCAACAGGTCATAGTTTAGGAGGGGTAACAGTTGCTTTTATCTACCTTTTATAAAAAGACACCAATACAATAAGTTGCTCTCTATCAACAGCATTGAAGTTCACATACTCATTAATAAAAAATAGCTTACATTACCCGCATAAATGCTTGATGTGTTCTACAGTTAGCTACTCCACTAGACACTTGTATGCTTCCTGTCATCACGTCAGAAGTTCCATTAGAAGAAAAATAGAATCTTGGTGGAGACTCTGTCTTTCTGTTCACATCCAAACTCATGTTATAAAACAAAACTGCAAAAATATAGAGAATCGCAGTTAATCTATTTACTGAAATACATCTATTGTTATTTTTGAAGTGATAATAGTCAAAGTTATATAGATTACTGGAAATAATATCTGGAGTTCTCTTTATTAAACAGCTTTTAAAGACTAACCTGAAATATGAAAGAGGGAACAATTAAAATACAAATTTTAAAATTGCTTTTATAAAGATTTATGAACTTTCCTCTAGATTTCTATTAACACTAAAATCTTTAGTTATTTGCTTCAACCTCCTATATATAAAAATTTCAAAAATACAAACATTGTTGCTAATAAAAGTCTTGCATAATGGTTCAGATTCCTTTGGAGTCATTTTTTCCTCAGAACATTGACTAAGAAAGTATAGACACAGCACTTTGCTCAAATGTTACTTGGAAAAATTCTATCTTATGTGGTTATATGACTAATTTTATATATGACTTTTTTTAAATTTTAGATTTGTTTGATCTGAAGGCTTTTTATTTTTTATGCACAAAGTGAACACATGATTAAGTCAAAATCTATGTATATGGTTTTCTTAAAAACGTCATCTTTCCAGTCTTATGCCTTGATTATCTGTCCTTCCTCTACGTGTTATTGGTTTCTAGTTTGACCTTCCAGTGTTAATTTGTGCAATTTTTAAAAAAAATTCTCTCAATAAATATTCTAGCGGTTTAGCAGGGTTTATTTCAAATCTGACATAGTAAATATTCATCTGCTCATGAAGATCTCCAAATTATTTAAAAAAAAAAAAAAAAGAAAAGAAAAGAAAGAAATGTTAAAAGCAAACAAAAACTTCCAAGCCAGATCTTTACCAAGAAAGTGAGACCCATTTCACGAATCTAAATGGGTTCTTTGCCATGCAAGCTAAATATAATATTCTTCTGAGGTGTCACTCATTATATAGAAGCAATAATTCATGTGATAGTTTAAAGAATTTATGTAATTCTTGACATGTTCATTTATATTTTAGGAGTAACTTACACTTCTAGAAGAATTTTACCTACTTATTTCAAGGAAACAAGCATAACAGCTATATTATTCTTTATACATTTCAAATAAATCCTTCAGTCATCTTTTTAGTTGGAAAATAATGAAGTCCAAGCCAATTGGATTTCAAATTATTATTACTATTATTATTTTTTGAGGTGGAGTCTCGCTCTGTCGCCCAAACTGGAGTGCAGTGGCCGGATCTCAGCTCACTGCAAGCTCCGCCTTTAGGGTTCACGCCATTCTCCTGCCTCAGTCTCCCGAGTAGCTGGGACTATAGGCGCCTGCCACCTCGCCCAGCTAGTTTTTTGTATTTTTCAGTAGAGACGGG